>NC_049983.1:1353998-1464947 GCF_000003815.2 Branchiostoma floridae
GTACTTACTGTCCACGGGAGCGGAGTATGCGATGTCCAAAAGAAGTGCCAGGCACACCAACACGGCTGCAGTCTTCAGGTTTCCGATTTGATTCAACAAGTGCTTTACAGCAAACTCAGCACGTCTGTGTTGTCGGGAGGTCTCTGTTCTACTGATTACCGTAACTACGGGTCTTGCGACTTAAGGCCTTTGTGTTTTCGGTTCTGCGCATGCGGTGTGTCATTTTGCAACCAACATGACTGAGTAATGGTAGAACCAGTCTTTCATGTCTTAATTTATTTCCCTGCGGCACAATAAACAAGATGACCAGTTAGTCATAGTCATACGGTGTATTATAGCACCGTTGGGGTTATACCGCCCCGTACGGGATGGCATACAGGAAGATGACCAATAATTGGCTTTACGCTCGCATATATTAGCCCAAGACAGAAGAGGCCTTCTCACAGGAATGCTTTATAGCAAGGGATTAACATACATTCGCATAATTCCACCAGGTGCCATTATACCGCCACCTCAAAAAACGTTGTTACAGAGGCCTTCTCAAGATTGTCTTCAACTCTCAAATATCTGAACTGTATTACATTTGAGATATTTAACATTCGGTGTTCAAGAAAATCTTGGGAAGACCTCTATACTAACGTTTTTTTTGAAGTGGTGGTATTATCCCATGATGGCACCTGGTGGAATTATGATAGTCGATGTCATCAGATCAGGGATTGTTGGGAAATAGCTGCTTGACAACACCGTACTTTTTTAGGTTATCATGACAATTCAGCTAGCAATGTAACCAAAAAACCAAACCTGACAATCCAAAAACAAACAAGGTGCTGAACGTACAAATATATATAAATACTGCATTACAGTGGAAGCCAGTTAATTGCACCTCGGATAATCGCACACTTCGGGTAATTGCACGGAATCCCAAAATCCCAAACCGTCTCCCATTCACTCCATTGTTAGTGACTTCGCTTATCTGCACGACAAAAAATCACCAACGCCGGATAATTGCACGAAAATTTGTCAAACATCGTCGACAGATTGACTGAAAAGGCGTGCTAAAAATCGTCAGACACGGTACAAATAAGCCGAAAACGGCCTTTGTAAAGTCGCTATACTGACAACATGTATGAAATTGTTATTGGGATCAAAAAGCGATATTGTGGGGTCGGCACCATGAAGAGACGCCCGCCCGCTAAAGGCCGTCAAAGCCGGCATTACGATTTGGCAGACAACTTATTATGACATACTCAATAATAAATGTTCTCTATCTGTCCATTGTCTAATTACGTAATTAGGGTCGCGGGGGAAATACTTATGCGGTGGTTTTATGTTCGTATACAGTAACTTACGTTTAGTTTTGATTTCAAGTGCATTGCAGTACGATGTTTCGTGAAGACATGTATATGACGTCCGGAGCACAACAGGTACAGCGCTGTAACTACTGTAACACGTAATTAAACTGTGCGTTGTACTACCTCCCATACCACCTTTCCGCCCGTGGTGATGCGGTCCAAATGACCAACTCCACATTATCGCACACGACGGATAATTGGACGAAATTCGCTGGCAAATTGGGTGTGCAATTAAGCGGCTTCCACTGTATCATAATTAAAGTACCAACCATGTTCCATTTTAAAGTAAAGTGCCATTGAGCCGCAGTTACATAAAATTACCATAAATAGGTGATGACTATGATAATGGAAAAGTTTATTGAAGATTCATATGCCCGTGGGCTAATTGCAGGTGACATGAGAGATTCGGACAAAGTAAAAGACAATATCAAAGGTGTCTACTCTATTTCTAAAAGTAGTAAAAGCTAACTGGGTTATTGTGTCCGACTCTTTTTCGAAGACAGTGGAAGACGAAAGATCCCACCTTTTCTATTATTTGTGTGTTTTGTGAAGTTAGAAGGAGAATTATTTTCTTTTTGTCGGTGAATATCAAAGTTTGGATGGAATTTGGTGGCCTCTTCAAACAACTCTTTTCTTTCGTGATTATAGAGAGAGCAGTTTGACATAAAATGTGTTTCGTCTTCCACCATGTTTGACCTGCACTGTTTGCACGTTCTTTTACATACAGGTAGCTTCTTGTACCGCCCTCTCTCAATTTCAAGGGGTGGGCACTAATTCTAATTTTGCTGATTGCCGAGCGTAGATCAAAATTATCTAGTTCTAATTATTTTTCAATAGTATGTGCTGTTTTACAAGTCTTGTAAAACCTTAGCTTACCGTAAGGTCTCATTGATGTATTACTCCGCGAGTGGGTACTCTAAAATAGATCCGAGCCAAAAACTGAACGGCTGCATGGACGCATGTTTTTAGCGGTGATAAATTGCCTTTTGGCCAGCCGAACTGATATCAAAAGTTAGATTGGTGAAAGCTTGCTTGTAACTGAAGAAAGTAGCAGGTAAAGTTTGACAGCCGCGCGCTAGGTCGGAGGTACACAGTCCTGGGCTCTGAGTGGTGCGGTTGTACGCTAGCAAGGAAAAAGTGCCTTTTGCGGGGATTGACTAATTGTGGCTTGTAATTGCTATAAACAACAAACCTATGGATTCTAGTCATTGGCAATTTTTTTCCATGATATAGAGTAAATTTGCTCAAAATAGAATGAAAAATCTGCTGACATTTTATGTAGCTTCATTATAAACGCGACCATGTAAAACACGAATTATAACATAGAAGTCTATGGGAAGAAGAAAATCATCAATGAGACCGTAATCAAATTAGAGCGAAGTTATCAGCCATACCATGAACCACAGATGGTCCACAGCTGTTGACATATTCCGAGCAAGGTGAACAGCTGACAACAGGACGAGCACAAACCGAACAGACAGACGAATCTGTGTGTATGCTTCAAACATACCCCCCCCCCCCTTCATAACAGTCTGTTTCTGTACCTGATCATAAAGCCTTACTTTCGGTGAGCCAGCCAAGTAGCGATCACAAATCACCACAACAGCTGAACTAGCGAGTCTCTGTGTGTATGGCAAAGTAATAATCCACATTCATGAAAATACCCACTCCGTCCCTGCTACCTTCGGTAAGCCAGACGAGTAGTGATCACAAGCCCACTAAATCAAACTCGGTGGCGTCGGGCGTGGCGTAACTGGTAGAGCGTTCTGCTCGGAACCTAGAGGTTCTGAGATCGATCCCCACCTTGCCCCGCCCCAACGTTGTGCACTTGGGTAAGGCACTTTACACGACCTTCCTCACTTCACCCAGGTGTAAAAATGGGTACCTGACTTCGGTCGGGGAGGTAAAAGACTACCTTTACCTTCTTTCTGTACCGTGTATGTACTGTTAATATAAGTTACAAAACTTGAGTGCATTGTCCCCGTCTGTGCAAAAGCAAAATAGAAAAAAAAATCATACTCAACCTATGTCGTATACAACGCACACGATCCTCCGAGTCCAAAAAATATAAACAACACAAATTATTTGCTACAGTTTGACTTTCACACCGACAATGGCCTATTTCTGTGTATATGGCAGAAATATAATTTCTTTTCATGAAAATTCCACTTCGATCTCTGGTGCAAAATATCCCCCCCCCCCCCTCCATGAACATACCCTTTCTCTCCCTGCCAATTCTCTCTTACTTTCGGTGTTGCGGTCAACAGATGTCGAATGAACACACACGTTCCTACCAGTCAGAAAAAAAGCATGGCCATACCACCCATATAGTAATGACAAATCGCCATCAATGCACACAGTGCATACATAGATCGCGAAGAGCGCAAATCAACCCAAGTACGAGATGGCAACGCTGTCCAAATACGCCGACGAAGATAACATCTGCTTGACGATATCCAATTATCACAAGGCTTAAGGCGCGATCATAACGAAGACCTGAACCACTATACCTGACGGCGTAGGGGTGAAAACTGAAATTATCACAACCATAACAAGCGTTCGCAGAACTCAACCTTCGTGAAATGGGTGAGGGTGTGGTGGTTTGAGGGTGTTTTTTTTATAGACATCTCAGGGGCTAGCCTAACAGTATATGATACGTCCGATTGGCAAAATTGTCCGGAATTCTACAGGATTTTTTCCAAGCCTATGTAGTTGCTTTGGAGTGGAATAATTTGGTTCACAGACTGTCATGGTATTTGGAATGCAGATAGTTTTTGTCATGGACTGTGAGCGAGCGAATGAGTGAGATAGCTCTGGAGATGCCTTACATAATCAAATTTTATCATACAAATTAGGGGCTAATTTGCATAGGTAATGAGGACAGTTTATAAGCCTACTTCATTTCATATTAGCAGATACTCAAACATAAGACACATGTAACTAACAAAGAGAGAAATACTAGCCTAACTGAGTAGTGTACTAGTATGTCCGATTCGGCCACAGCAAGTAAATTTTATGGATGACATCCGCGAGTGCATTAAATTTCGCCTGATTTCAGAAAAAAAAACAAGAATTTTTTCTTCTGCAGGGACCGTCAACATGACGATAAAGTACCATAATTAGCAAATATGTTGTGTTGTAGCCTAATGATTGTACTTGTACAAGTGACACTTGCGAGGTACCCAGGACTGTAGTTGTAGAAATAAAATTTATGGATATATGGAAGCTATGAGTGTGCTTACCAAATTTGTTGATGATGCCAGTCTACGACACTAGTGTCACTTTTACCATACCAGTGCATGTCTTAAAAACAGGAATGAATGCCTTGTTGGCTCTGATGCCATGTTTTGTCCCTTTAATTCTTTTTACAACAGTCATCAGAACTTTATGGTGCCTATTTTTGAAAATGTAGCTGTTTTTTTCACCTATCTTGTTTTTTTCACCCTATCGCACTTTTTTTGCAGTCTGCAGAGGATGTCATCCATAAAATTTACTTGCTGTGGCCTTTGTAAAAATTCCCGGAATTTACACCAAGTCTTACGCGCGTGCGCAATTGCATCATCCCTTTGGAGGGTAATAACATGGGAAGGGTTGACGGATCGTCGTGATTTTTGATCTCTAGATAACTTGGGGGATGCCTTCTATAATCAAGTTCTATCAATGCAAACCAGGGGCTAGTTTGCACAATTAATTAATCCGCAGCATTTCATAACAGGACAGTCAAACGTACATGTAATACATTTGTAACTGAAAAAAAGATATTTATAGATATTAAATATGCACATTGCTGCCTAGCTCCGCAATTTAGTACGTTATATACTTCCAATGTGTATAATGGACTATCGAGATAAAACAAATATTGACGACTTGATACATTGCATGGACCTTTCCACAAAGTAATAATAGTTTTTTGTACAACCCCCTTTACGTATAATATACGACTCCTGCGGTAGAGATCATTATTGCCGACTTGTTGCTTGCAACAATGATGATGTAACATTCTTTGTTTCACAATGCAGTCCACTAAATTGTGTATCCCATATGTCTAATGTACAGTCCCTATAAACAATCATATCAATGACTACAAGTTACTGTGAAAAACACTTAACCCTGCTCCACTTCGTACATAAACTTTACGTAACTTTGTCCAGCAATGTATTGTACCGGTAGTAACTGTTACGTGTATAGACCCTTTTAAAACGTATGATATACGCCCCTGTATACAATATCATCATTACCCTTATTCTTGGTCTACAGATTATCAAATCTTATGGGATACATGTACACCCCATCATGTATAATGTACTATCCCTATAAACCATTTTCTTGTAGTCTTCGATACAAACGTCTGTCGCAACTATGACCTTGGGGGTCACTTCCTGTGGGGTCGGGTAGGTCCATGCACAACTGCATGACGTAACAACCAACATATAACCATTGCAGTCGGCTTGGGCATGAGCATTACGTCAGTACCCAAATATAGAACCATTACGCCATTACACCCAAATATAGCCACACTGGTTTACTGCCGGACCTATTTTCCAACTACAAACATCCCCGGCAAAACCGTCAAAAGCCACTAAACGATAAAACGCCACGTACGTTTCTTCACTGTCTTAAGAGCTACCCACATATCAAATATCAGATCAATCTGTCATGCCGTTCATGAGATTTTCTGTCCACAGACACGTACCCTACAACGGTTTGCACACATACCTATTGCATTCTGCTAATTACCTCCTAATTTGCATAATAATCATACAATTATGTACATCACTAGCTAAGCTATCTGCATACCTACAGTCATTCCGATCCATCGACCCCTGCTTCCATAATTCCTTCTCAAAACCTAACAAAAGAATGACTTTCACCGCCCCAGCAAAACCCCTAAGTGGCCAAAACTTACACACCTTACTATTCATTTATACAGCTACTTACCACTTAAAAATCATCACCCAAACATGTCCCGAAAAAAAATTATCAAAACCGGAAGTTCTGCTGCAGTACAATAACACTCCGCTAGAGCGCCCTGCCGTAACGCAATTCCTACCATTCCTTCGTCATGTCTAACCCTACCCACATACCAAATATCAAAACAATCCATCCATGCCTTCCCCAGTTATCAGGCTGACAAACGTCCCTCTCACAAAAAAACAGCACTCAAAACAAACCCTTCGTTTCACGAAGGGAATAAAAACAGCTACCGCGAAAAAAAAGAACGTGCATCATTTCGCAACGGAGTACAGACGACATACCAAACCACATCCGATTGTGGCAAACGGAATAAAGATATAGGTGCGAACACTCAGCACATAGACCGTTCACAAGACTCTGTCGCTGGAGGTTACCCCCTAGTCACAGAGTAAATACGAAAAGCACCTCCTTTCCATATTTTCTTTCAATAATTTTTCAGACCATGTAGCAGCATCCTCTAGCGATCTATATGCAAAGTGCATACAAGACGTACTATCGTTGCACTTTACAAACATATCGCCGGAGGGCGCAACTGTGTGGTCTTCGTTGTATTGCTCAGCACATCGATAAGTTAACGATAGGAAACGAAGCGTCAAAAAGCGTAATGACGCCGTGATCTGATTTCTAGTAGATATATGCAGCTAAGTAACTTTTTGCTAGACAGTTAAAACTTGAAATGGGGTTTGCCTTAGTAATTGGTGAGCACACGGTCCGTGACAAATGCCACCGCGCAACTGTATTAAATCACCCAAAGGAAGGTATGACGCTGCACTTTGGAGTAATATCGCAAGAGGCCACTGCTGTGCGGTCTACTTTGGGTTGTTCACCAGATGTCAATCAATATGCCTGGTGATACATTAGTACAAGGTACGTAGGTGAGGATCAATTTGCTTGATGACAGACTAGTTCGAACGCTGTTGTCGTCTAGATTATAGAACACCTGTACGCTAACATCGACTATCATAATTCCACCAGGTGGCATAACACCGCCATCTCAAAAAAGTTAGTATAGAGGTCTTCCCAAGATTGTCTTGAACACCGAATGTTAATTATCCTAAATGGAATACAATTCAGATATTTACGTGTTGAAGACAATCTTGAGAAGGCCTCTATAACAACGTTTTTGGAGGTGACGGTACAATGACATCTGGTGGAATTATGCGAGTGTATGTTAGGTCATATCTCTAATGTCCATATGGATTTTTATTTCTCGGATTACGGAGTGGTCATTGACAAGTGATTATCAAATAGCCAGGCGCCGCGGACGAACTGGTGTCGATGGAAATCGGAAAGTAAGGGATATGCAGGCAGGGCCAATCAATAGGAGTGAAACATATGCCAGATCAGTGAAAATAAGTACAAACTGCAAAGGGGGAGTGGCTCCTATTGTTACAATGATAGTGAGTTTGTTGTTCTAAAAAGCCAAATAATACAATTTTACGAATATTTTCTGTGGAAATTTTGGTTTTAAAATGCAATCTGTAATCTCCTTACAAATGTATGTACAAAAGAACAAATCTGAATTCGACAAAGGAACTCACACGTATAGTACCGAGGGATCTATGCGTCATACAGGAGTTTGCAAGTTTGGGTAGGCTAACGTTATATGATAATAACGTTAATGACCCGCCTGTTCCTCGGTGTACATGGTGTCATAACGCCTGGTCCTTTGCTATAACCACCTCATCAAACCACTTCCTTCGCTTTGCTCAATCGGTGGTTTTATTCAGTGGTTAAAGCAAATGGACCAGGCGTTAAACATACCTTTATGATATAAATAATTTTGAAATTCGAAAAGGGATAACTCGCTTAAGAATCAGTAGCCATAAATTGAATATTGAAACAGGCAGATACTACAATGTAGCCCCTGACCAAAGGTTCTGCCATTTCTGTCCAAAGCATATTGAAGATGAATCTCACTTTTTAATGGCATGTTCTAGATACGCTAGTTTACGTAATGAGCTATTCACATTTCTCGAATCCAGTACAACAGATTTCAAGAGACTCTATACTACGGCCAGATTTGTATATATCTTAAGATGCCACAAGTCCCATAATGCAAAGATAGGCAAATATATCAAAGACTGATTTGCTATTAGAAAGAATAATGAGACTCATCATGATTAGTCCAACTCGATTGTAACACTATATCAAAGACTTGTATTAGCCCTTCTTGATATATTAATTAGGATGTTAAGTCTTATTCTATACACCTATTTTGTACTTTGTGTAATAGTCGTTGCCATACATTGTACCATGTACAAATGTCTTGCAATAAAATTCATGCAATATTGTCATCATATACACCTCGGGGCTGGTCATTATTCCTTAAATATTTATGACACAGTGGAAAAAAGGAGGGGGGTCCAACAAGGTCAAGCATTTTAGGCGGGGGCATTTGGACCGATTTCTTAATTTCTCTGAAAAGAATCATAACCTGGAACACGCCCGATTGTGATAACATTCAAAAGGGATTATACAGTCTGAAACAGGCCTAATATGGTCATCTCGCAATTCAAAATCAATACCATAGAACAAGTGAAAAAATATTTGATGAGAAGAGGATCGTTCTCCAGCAAAGCTAACGCTGATCAGTCTAGCAGTCGAATTTGTGAATGGCTTTCAAAATTTCTTAGAATTAAGTAATATTTTACAGGAAGTCATACTGATTGTGATAGAGTCGTTGTAAAGCTGTGGTAGTGATGAACATGAAGCTAATGGTGCATGCTGGTGCATTCAGTTTGTATATTAACCGTATGAGGTCGCTGCTACACTGTGTACAACCGCCATATGTGCATCACAGTGCAGCAGTGCCATCTTACGATCCATCTGCAAAGTCCAGGGGTATAAAGTTCCTAAATACGTAATCGGCACAGAGCCAACACTTTGGACTTGTTGTAGGTATTTGTAAACCGTACGGCCACAGCAAGTAAAATTTATGGCTGACATCCTCCAGAGACTCCAAATTTAGTGAAAAAAAGAAGGCGGGCAAAAAGGAAGATAATACATAATAATAATCGAGGCGACAAAACATGATATCACAGGCAACAGATCTTTTATTCTTGTATTCAACATCACCCCATGTCCTTTTAGTTGTGTATCCATCTCAAAAAACTAGAAGTCTAGAACGATTGTAGAAGGAGCTTGTCCTACCATTATTTGCTGCTAGCTACTACACTGGGTGTTCATATGGGATGGAACATCTTAGACTGTAAACATTCAACTGTCCTTGAGCTTGTCATGCCAGCAAGGGAAGCAATTAAACTGGATACCCATATGCAATGGAACACTGACTATTTTTAAGTAGAACGAATGCAGGGAAGACCTTGTCATACTACCACAGGTAGTAAACTTTACTGGATACCCATGCTTGATAGAACACAGACTGTCAATTAGAAGAAATCCAGAAAAAAAGCTTGTCGCAACTATACTAAATATTCATATGTGATAGAACACAGGATGTCATTTTACTAGAACAAATCCTGAAAAAATTGTAATACTATTACGGGTAGCAACTATACTGCATATTCATATGCGACTAAACACCTTAAAGACTGCCTACACATGTTATAAACCATAAGCAATTGCAAGTTGTTGTTTTTGTTATCCCCGGTGGTATCTGAGATTAGAGACTGCTTACCAGAACAGTGTTCAGTCACTGACAGAATGACTCATCATAACATGATTCTAGTAATCTGTGCTGTGTATAATCCTCCAAACTCTGTGTACAACGATATGTTAGAAAAACACTTATCTGATAGTATTGACACGATTTTCCTCGGTACCGAAAATTTTCCCAGTTGACGTAAACATTAAGTGCCTGAGACGATCACCAAGCCAAGGCAACCGCGGCCGCCAAAATTGGGACAACACAGCATCAAATCCCAGCTGCCCATAAAGACCGCGTTATTTTAAAGTTTGAGGTCCCATATGTTTTCATGATTAACATGTAGTGTGATTTTGTGACGGAGTCGGCCGATTTGCATCCGATTTTGACTGCCATACGATGCTATGTTCAACATAAAAATGGCGGCGGATGCGCGTGGATGGGTTCTTTGGGGTCATTTATGATATTCCTCGGGCATGTTCTGAGTTGATACTCACAATTTCACATAGGGATGGGTTAGGGCATTTTTGTTCAGTTGATGGACTTTTTACAATCATTAACCTAAGCAAGAGATAGGCTTCAGCTAGCTGTCGTTTACTAGTATTCTTGATTAACCCCCAATTTGGACCATCTTCCTTGGTTTTTAACCCTCCCTCCTATCAGACTGCATACCAGAGATAGCGTCAAGATGACTTGATTTCGATATTGCAGGAGTAGGCTGAAGGGGGAGGGGGGCCCCTTATTACCGCAGTCGTTCAAGACAAAGTGAATGTTGTTGTTTTTTTAATCAAAAAGAACAACAACAAGTGTTATAGTACATTTGTCAACCACTAAGACTTAGAGTTTGTACAGTCCAGTACTATTGCACATGGAGGGATAACATATACTGGTGAGTCTGGACGAATTACATGGTTAATTTTACAAGCAATACATGGGTAGTGGAACAGTCAGAAAAGACAGATACATGTAGTACATTTGTGTAATTACTGGTGGACCTTAAAGAATATGTACAGTCTGTTACTACACTATGATCAAATCAAGGTGAATATTGTTGCGCAATAAATCATCTATCTATCTATCTATGTTTTACCCTTGTCACACAAGGGGGATGTACGAGTTTAGGTCCAGGGAACAATGTCTCGGTGTACTTAGGAGACCATCTTTTGGCTTTATTCACTTGTTTCTGTCAAATTTCACCACCATTATACATAGTCCAGCTCTACAAGGCAGCCCTGCCACCTTTGGGTCATCAACCTCTGTGACTGGGGGTCGTCACCCTGTGACTGATAGATTTGGTTAGACAATTCACATTACTTTCCGCTTGCTCTAAAGAATTTGCTTCTCTCTGTTCCATAGATAAACTCAACTACATTCTGGGAGGCTATAATCCACAATGTGTACAAATAGGCAAATATATCCACGAATGTATATACCATAGATCCAATAGTGTAAATGAAAAGCTAGACCCTATATGTTGATTTATTCATATCCATATATGTGTGTTTAGTTGTACTGTAAGTAGTTTGTTATACATGTCGACCTTACGAAAGTCGCTGTACTTTTGTCGTGTCTAAACAAAGATTCATCACAGCCAGCCAACCTAAGGTTTATCATCCATATTGTTACTCGGTCGGCTCAGATCCTAGGCAGTATGTTCGGATTCATTAAAAATAGTCTCTGATTATGAAACAGCTGATCCAAAATGATGTTTGGTTAGAATGTTACAGTTTGACCGACAGGTATTTGTATCATTGAATACCATATCTTTGAAACACTGTTAACTTCGAAACATGTGCAGAAAGTGAGAGATGTTGAAAACGCCTTTGTCCTGTCAGGTGTGACCAGAAGTTTGCTTTTTTATCAAAAGACCAAACAAGTGTTACTGTCAATCCATTGGGAATGTGTCACGAAAGGGTACAAACTCATGGACATTTAAGTTGGCGTTAGGAAACACACAGGCCCTCTGGCAATACATCCTTCAATGAAATACCAAACATTTTTCTGTCAGTGCATAGATAAAAATGGTCTTCTTTTTCCTTACTGTTGTAACGTTGAAGGTAACATGCTATGTATGCCTGTCAAAGTGTCACCTACATCATAGGCCCATGTACGTATAACTCTAAGTACCTACCAAATATCGTCTGGGTCCATCCAAGGATTCTCATGTTATGCTGTTCACGCACGCACACACACACACACACACACACACACACACACACACACACACACACACACACAAACACACACACACACACACACACACACACACACACACACACACACACACACACACACACACACACACATACACATGCACCATACACATAAATACAAACACACAGACAGACACAGACAAACGCACACAAATACACTCACACAAAGATAAACTATAGATAAATACATTAGATACGTAAATATTCAGATATATAGAAAGACGTTCTAACACGGATATATCAGTCACAGCACAAACTGGCATTGAAAACACCAATAAAAGAACACTCGCTCCCCATGGTGGCGCCATGATCGGCCTGTAATTAGGCATGGCGAAGAATTTTACGTGATGAAAGAAAGCACTTATCTAAGGATCCTTTTGTTACAAATGTAGCATTGCCCCAAGGCTGCATGAGAAGGGGCCCGGAGTTTTGACCGTACTTTCCAGCCAAGATTAACAGTGACCCATTTTCAACGGAGAGAAAACGTTTGTTGCCTTTTGATAACTAATGGATGTACACTACTTTTCGTTTTTCTTAGTCTGAAGCTCAGAGACATAACTTGAATGCACAGGTGTTCATAAACAGACAACATTGGAAAACTTCCCATTGTTGTAACTGACAAACATAATTACATTGATTGATGATTGTGGTCTGTAATTAAGATTCCGTTTATTGTTCAGGCAAACTGAAGTGTCATTTTCTGAAGTTGTTTTTCTCATAATGTTTTACCCCCAGGGAAGACATACACCTGAAGGGCCTACTGCAATTATACAGGTGAGCAATTATGGACAAAGCTTAATTTAAGATTGAAAGCGCAGTTGCTTGTTCACGATAGATAAATCGATGACTGGGTTTACACATGCGTTCATGAAAATTGTTATGGACTCTTAAATTTGGGTACAGTATCGGAAGTTATAGCTATATATCACACAGATAATGTAAAATGATTAAGTTGAGTAAGTGAGTGAGTGAGTGGGTGGGTTGAGTGAGTGAGTGAGTGAGAGAGTGAGTGGGTTGAGTGAGTGAGTGAATGAGTGAATGAATGAGTGAATGAGTAAGTGAATGAGTGAGTAAATGAGTGAGTGAGTGAGTGAGTGAGTGAGTGAGTGAGTGAGTGAGTGAGTGAGTGAGTGAGTGAGTGAGTGAGTGAGTGAGTGAGTGAGTGAGTGAATGAATGAATGAGCGTGTTTGAAGGGAACTTCAGGCCGGGACCGCTGGAAAGTGCATATTTTGAAACTCCTTCAAATTGCAGCTGTAAACACTCCCACCACTGGTCCGTGTGCTGTTCGTACTTTCTTATCTCAAACAACACACCGTCTCTTCTCCTGATCAGCACCTCAAGGTGATGCAACTTCCACTTCAAGAAGCTCATTACAGCAGCTAAACTCGGAGTTATTTTCCACCTGCCTTGCAACGGAGGTACTGAGAACATACCAGCAAGTTCCCATGTATTCTCTGCATGGTTGTATTAAAACATGCGCAACTGGTCGTCAACTGTGAACTCAGGAGCAGGGATGCAAATTTTGTTAGCTCTGGTAAATGTTTTTTTATCACTGGCTCCCTATAGACAACCAATTGCAATGACAACACCTGTTTGTCACCAGGGTTGTGGTACTTCACAATGTGTAAGAAAAGTTGTGTTTATTTGCTAGTCTTTGGGATTTCAAAAGTTGTGAATTTCAGCCTCTCTAGTTGACGTTATTACTTTTTTGTCTTTACTTCTTTATTTACGGTACGCGAGTCGGGTCGTGATTTGTCTGGTTTGGGACCCAGTAGGTAATCAACAAGTACAATTGAATAGAAAAAGTTTTTTTTCTACGTTAAGTAGGGAAGATATCTGCTCACCCCTTAATGTGCTTATGTTGTTTCCAAACGGAAAGCATTTTGCAACTCATCAGCTAACTCAAACTGACATGGCCCAAACCCTGGGCCCCTCCTCATGCAGCCTTGGGGCAATGCCGACACCTTTATAACAAAGGGAACCTTAGATAATTGATCTCCTTTCATCACGTAAAATTCTTCGCCATGCTTAATTACAGGCCGATCCTGGCGCCACCATGGGAAGCGAGTGTCCGCCTAAAGGTGTTTTTTAAGCCAGTTTGTGCTGTGACTGTGTTAGAACGGCGTAGTAACCGGGCATGTCGGTCACTTTTCTCAACGGAGGTGCTATGAGTTGTGACCCATTACCTTATACCGTTCTCCTTTGTTGAAATTTACATTTTTGCACCACCTTGGCTGTACTACTGTAGATTGTGAATTACCCTGTAGCTTTAGGCCATACATTATGTCAGGTAGCAATAAGTTAACCCATCCCTATGTGAAATCTTTTAGGTGCGGTAACACAATAATTTCAACTTTCCCCAGTAATACATGTAATTCTAAGGGGACATGGATGAAACAAATGTATCAGTATCTCCACAATTGAAAAAATCAAGCCATACAAACTTACTCTCAAATGATAGTCTGTTCTGTCCACGAGTGAGTGTTTTTTTTTTTGGGGGGGGGGGGGGGGGCCCTGTATAGCATTACTTCGGGGACAAAAAAAGCGTGTAAAACAGGGTATTTGCGGGACTCCCCACTAACAAACTTGGTATTAGGGCCCTATAGTTGGCAAATGAAACAAGCGCCCTTTCACACCCCACATACCACACAGGACAGTACCAAATTCTGTCTGGTGGATAGATAATATTTTTGGTGCTGATCTATTCCATCACTTTTGTAACGTTGAAGATGACCTGCAATTTAAATTAGATAAACATGTGTCCAACGCAAGTGTTGGTAGCCTCAAAAACTATAAAACTAGAACAAAAGCTGTTGACTGGTTATCAGTACGCCATCATGTGACCGATTGTATAACACGAGTAGACAACTACTTTAATTAGTTTACGTAACGTCTCCAATGACTACCTTTTGCAGAACAATTGGGTATGGACTGTTAAATTGAGTTGCCCATCTATCCCTGTGCACTCACATCTGTTACCAGACCCGAGCCGCAGAACAGAAGATCTAGACTACAGACAACAGTCTCACTGACCGTGGACGTCCTGACAAAGATCCCAGTAAGTACCATACCGTAGCAGCTCGACGACACTTTGTATCTTGTTTGCAACTGGATTTTTTTTTTCTCTCTTTCGATTTGTTTGTTTAGATAGAGCGTTTATATACTAGAAAAACTTTATGGAGTTTCTGGACTTTTCTCACGTCCTGTCATATGCCTGTCCGCACGGTGTCAAACATTTTGTATCTACGATACATACGCTAGGTCGGCCCGTGAATGAACAGTGTCCTGTCGATATGTCCACTAGCCTCTCGGCGCACAGTCCAACCAATTCGTCTTGCGCAATTGCCGGCGTCTTAAGCTCCTTTAGGCGCGGTCACACACGCGGTAACTTCGGTACAAAGGCCTGGTCGGCCCGTGAATAAGCGGTGTCCTGTCCGCTAGCTACAGCCTTTCGGCGCACAGTCCAAAAATTCGTCTTGCCTGCGTCTTAAGCTCCGTTAATACCTCCCTTCACATGTAGGGAAAATCGTTCGGACGGCGAGTCTGCGAGCTCTAAATTACGAGGAGGCATGACCCTGACGGGAAAGGGGAACTCTCCTATTTCTTCGTCGGCATCATGGTCATGCCTCCTCGTAATTTAGAGCTCGCAGCGCCTCTCGGCGCACAGACCAACAAATTCGTCTTGCGCAATTGCCGGCGTCTTAAGCTCCCTTAAGTCGCGGTCACACACGCGGTAACTACGGTACAAAGTTCAGGTCGACCCGTGAATAGGCGGTGTCCTGTCCGCTAGCTATAGCCTTTCAGCGCAAAGTCCAAACCAAAAATTCGCGGTCACATGTAGGTCGTTTGATCGC
Source organism: Branchiostoma floridae (assembly GCF_000003815.2). NCBI lineage: Eukaryota > Metazoa > Chordata > Leptocardii > Amphioxiformes > Branchiostomatidae > Branchiostoma > Branchiostoma floridae. The sequence goes on from NC_049983.1 coordinate 1,370,000, forward strand.
CGTACGATTTTTATAATCGGATTTTTAAGCAGGAATTAGCAGAGCCAAACACCCACGAGGATCCAAGAGACCGTTTTACGCAGCAAGACAGCTGAACATGGTAGGAAACATGCATGGCTGTCCTAACAAAGCCCCATGTTAGCGATCGTAGGACGATCGCACCAATTATGTGACCGCACCATTACAAATTAAAAATTTAGTTCGGCCGACGTGTTGGCGAGTTCTAAATGGTTATATTTCAGTCAAGAACGACCGACGTCCTGGTGATTACCGGGGCTTCGGACGATTTTTAGCAGCTTGGTAGTTAGCGGGTCGCTGGGAACTGCTCATAAATTCCGAAGACAATTTTTGAACTTTTTATGAGCTTTTTCGGTTGCTCTTGCCAGCAATTGTTTTTGTTTTTTCTTTTAATCACAACATTCTATTTAATGTTATTTACTCATGCACCCAGCCAAATTTCCCGACTGAAGTTTATTCTTGGTTTTAGATCTGGTGGATTTGTTGACCAGCACTTGGATGTGGAAAAAACAACTATGCACTAAGGATATTTTTCCAAATGTTTGTCTGAATGTAGATTTTTCCATATATTTGAAGCTAAATTCCACAATACCCCCTTTCATTTCTGAAGTCAAACTGGTGCCGTGCAGTCGAAAATTGGACTGCGGTTAGTTGAAATGCAATTCTTTATGCTGGGATCACAGTTTTGTGTGCTATTATTGTTTAAAAGTAGGCGTACACCTCCATTCTCAGGCAGTCGTCTCCGATACGCCCCAGGCATTTTCTCATTGATCGACGAGATAGAAAGCATAGAAGAAGAAGAAGAAAAACCTGTTTGTGTGCTTGTCAGACAAATATGTTAGCTGTTAAAAAGACAATGGTAATCGAATTTCTACAACAAAACCAACGAAAATTCTACCACTGGTTTACGGGTATTCAAATTAAAAGACATGAAAAGAAACTGTGAAAAGCTACCTTAAATTTTAGTGCTCGTACAACTATCAGAAACCAGCAGGACGAATATTAGCCTCAACCATGCCTGTATTCAGTACACGCATATGAAAAAGAAAGTTTATTTGCATGTTCATGCTCGTATGCTCATTGCAAGTACATGGTATATCAAAGATACATGTAACAAGGAACTGTGATAAATGTTATTATACAAAAAGACTACTGGAATACTAGTGTTGACTATATCTAGATAGGTATATAACTGCCTCGTTTGTAACTTTAGAATTTGATCTCTCCACAGAGTTCACCAGAGCATTTGAAGATGAAGGTGACATTGTCTGTCCTTTTCCTGGCTTGTGTGGTGCTTGCCGCGGCCATCCCCGCCCCACGTGAGGAGGGTCTGCAAGGCCTGCTGACCGAGATAAAAGACATGGTGGCAGGGATAGAAGGTGAGATTTGTTTATTACATCTACATTTACTACATCTACATCTACATCTACATCTACATCTACATCTACATCTACATGTCATCTACATCTACATCTACATCTACATCTACATGTCATCTACATCTACATCTACATCTACATCTACATCTACATCTACATCTACATCTACATGTCATCTACATCTACATCTACATCTACATCTACATCTACATCTACATCTACATGTCATCTACATCTACATCTACATCTACATGTCATCTACATCTACATCTACATCTACATCTACATCGACATCTACATCTACATCTACATCGACATCGACAACTATATTTCCATCTACATCTGCGCATTGTCAGAATTGCATGCGATCCTGCGCATAGTCAGAATTGCATGCGATCCCGCAGGGGATGTAGCTAGGCTCCGAAGCCAGAATTGAATTTGCCCCGATGGTGTACCCCAATGATTCTATTCGTTACCGCGTTCCATGTACATTGTAAGTCAGACTTGAATTCAATCCGGGGCTCGGCCGGACCCCAAAATACCTCGGTAGCCTCAAGGTTCGAAAGTGATAAAAAAAATCCCATGAACTATGAGCTAGTTAATCCCTTACACCTGAGGCGAGTGAGGAAACAAGTGTGAAGGACCTTTCCCAAGGGCACGATATTGATACTCATTAGGCATTCGCACTCCTAACCACAGGGCCACCTTGGTACCTGCGCGTTTGTGATGCAATGTGTTTTGTGGCTGCATTCTAACACACATGCGACATAATGTTACAGATTGTATGTTGTCCACTGATGATTGTTTCACGCGTGTCCATTACACGAGTTTCCATCGGTGTTTCTAACATCTCATGTATGTCGTCTCTTGTCCCAAAAGAACAACTGGAGATGGAGATGGGGAAACGAGACCAGGCTGACGAAGATGAGGACCTGGAGGCTGAGGCAGAAGGTACGTCTGACCAGTGCTGTACTGGTTGATTAATTTCCATCTTGTCATCATAACTTTGACGTAACACTCTTCCTCATATCGTCGTTTAACTGCTTTTCACTCCCATGGATTGGTGTCAATTTTCCAGCTCTGTCTCACCTCAGCTTGACATTTGTATTTCCTATATTTCTGACTATATTTCTTCTCTTGTCCTAACAGACCTGCAGGAGATGGAGATGGAGAAGCGAGGGCAGGCAGAACAAATTGCCTGCGGGAACAATTGCTTTAAAAAGTACCGTTTTAGTACCAAGAGGAGAATACTTTGCAAACACGATTGCAGACGTCAGCTAAAGAAGTAGAGAAACTGGAGAATGGGACAGAAGGCATTGAATAGTTTCATTGGGTTAATACATGGATAGATGATGCTGGGCTTTAACCAAAAGCCCAGTTCTCTTAGTCCTGCTGGTGCGTCAATAATGAAGTTATGGGCCAGTAAGGCAATTGATTTTTTTGAATGACATTCGCGCGATCAATATTCACCTGTTTCCATAAATGAAATATAATATTTTTACCCTGCTTAAAATCGTACTGAGCAGCTGTAAAAGGATCAAATACATGTTGTGAATTAAATGAAAAAAAGAAATATCGGGAAACATATACTAATGTCAACGTCAATTTCAATGTCAAAGAAGTAGACTAAAAATCGATATAATTGTTCGGTATTCAATACTGTAGATGTTTGCCATTTTTTAACTTTACAGACCACTTACATATTATAATGGAGGCAACTTTTGCTTTGGCCATACTTTTTATTGGCACGCTCTCATCAGTTTGGGGATTCCCAGAGGATACCATCCATATAATCAAATCAAAATGGCCTAATGTCAAACCTTGCAGTGGGAAGAACACCCTGCTATCATAACCCTAAGTTTGGTAGCAGCATTACTAAAATGTTAGCAATCACATTTTTCTTGGTTGTGTGAAACACCTTATGATAATACAAACACAGCTATTGCCAGACCCATGTCTTTATCTGTCGACAAAAACAAATGGCACGGGTTTCTGCCATAACCAATGCAACCGAAGAAATATCATAAATGAAACAAAAGCCCTGAAACTGCCAATGATATCTGTCGACATTTGATTCATCGAATTTTGTTACTAATATCAGCAGGAGATATGGGTGGAGATAATAATTTAGATTAACATTTGATAAAGTTTGATAAGAATACACAGACGTGGTGAAAATATTGGTGAATGTTTCAATATGAAAGGTTAATAAAACTGGCTACTTGTTTAAAACGTTCGGTGAATGTTTGAATATGAAATAATAATAAAACTGGTGACTTGTTTGAAACGTTGTCCTCTCTTGTTATTTTTAAAAGCGTTAACATTGTCAGTCGAGCCTGAGGGCGATGGGAAGGTGTTTGATGGAGGTTCTTGACAGCAGTAGCTTGGACGCTGTATAACAGTCAAACTCTAAAGTTTAAAAACTTGATATCCACCGATCAGATATCCGAGAACACTCAGTTGCACATGATCGAAACCGTATATTGTCGTCATTACTCGTCTGCTCACATCCTATGTAGTATGTCCGGATTTATTGCAAACGGGTAACTGTGATGAAACAGCTGATCCGAAATGTGAATTGAATTGAATGTTACAGATATACCTTATGTAACGCTTGGCTGATTGCTAATTGACACAATGAATGCCCCAAAGCTACTGGGTAATTTACAATCTACGGCAGTAGATCTATGTATCTATGTACGCCAGTTAAAGTGTCACCTACATTGGATTGCCATATATGTATAACCCTAAACCCCTACCAAATATAATCAGTATCTACCCAAGGCTTCTCAAGTTATACTGTTCATACACTCTCTCTCACACACACACACTCAAGCACACACACACACACACAAACAAACAAACACAAATACATATAGTCACATACGAAGACAGACATACATATGCAGATAGATACATTAGATATATGAATAGATTGATGGATAGATAGATAGATAGATAGATACATAGATAGATACATGTAGATAGATAAATACTAGTAGATGGATGGATAGATAGATAGGTAGGTAAATTTTTATTAAAGGAGATCCGTATGAAGTCATGAAAGCACAGCCAATAGCACCTTCGTTGAGAAAATTGACCGACATGTCCAGTTACTGCGACGTTCTAACATGTATATATCAGTCACGGCACAAACAGTCAGACATTGAAAACACCAATAGAAGGACACTCGCTTCCCATGGTGGCGCCAGGATCGGCCTGTAATCAGGCATGGCGAAGAATTTTACGTGATGAAAGAAGATCGATTATCTAAGGTTCCCTTTGTTATAAAGGTGTCAGCATTGCCCCAAGGCTGCATGAAGAGGGGCTCGGGGTTTTATTTCATGTCGGTTCCTTTCTTAGGGGAACAACATTAGTACATTAGGGTGTGAGCCGGCACCTTTCCTACTTTGCGTAGAAAAAAAACTTTCATCTTCAATTGGACTTTTTGATTACTAGTAGTATGTCTGGATTCATTGGAAATGGGTCACTGATCAAGAAACAGCTCGTCCGAAATGTTACTTAGGTGGGATGTTACAATTTTACCGACAAGTACCATATCTTTGAAACGCCCATCAACTTTGTTAGATGTGCTGAAATTCAAGATGTTGAAAAGGCCTTTGTCCTGCCAGGTGTATTAAAAGACTGAAAAAAAAATATGTTAGACTCAATCCATGTGCCACGAAAGGGTACAAACTCATGAATAGTGGTTAAGTTGGTGTAAGGAAACACAAGGGCCCTGTGGCCCTACATCCTGCAAGGAATTTAATGCAAACATTTTTCTGCCCAGTGCATAAAAAACATGTTGGTAAACTTTTTCCTTAACGTTTTAACGTTGAAGGTAACATTCTATGTACGCCTTTCAAAGTAACAATCTACATGATATACTCATGTAAGTGTAGCTCTAAACTTCTACCAAATATCAAAAGGTTCATCCAAGGCTTCTCATAGTATGCTTTTTACACACACACACACACACACACACACACACACACACACACACACACACACGCATACACACACACACATTCACCACACACATAAACACAAACACACACAAAGATAAACTGAAGATAGATACCTTAGATACACATATAAATATACAGAAAAACGTTCTAACACGGATATATCAGGCACGGCACAGACATTGAAAACACCAATAGAAGGACACTCGCTTCCCATGGTGGCGCCAGGATTGGCCTCAAATTAGGCATGACGAAGATCAATCATTTACTCTTCCTTTTGTTACGAATGTGTCACTACCCCCAAGACTTCATAAAGAGGGGCTCGGAGTTTGTGTGATAATAGGAGTTGTGTATAATCTGTTTGATATATAGCTAACTTACCATACTGTACTCAACTTAACAAAGTCAAAAATGATTTTCATAAACGCGTTTGGAAACCAAGCCATCGACTTATCTATCGCGAACAGACAACTGCGATAACCACCTTTGTCCATAATTGCTCACCTGTATTATTGCAGTAGGCCCTTCAGGTGTATGTCTTTCTGGGGGTAAAACACTACGAGAAAAACAAATTAAGATAATGACACCTCTGTTTGCCTGAACAATAGGCAGAATCTTAATTACAGACCCCAATCATCAATCAATGTAATTATGCTTGTCAGTTATAACAATGGGAAGTTTTCCAATATTGTCTGAGTACGAACATCTGTACATTCAAGTTATGTTTCTGAATTTCAGACTAAGAGAAAAAAATAGTTAACATCCATTTGTCATCAAAAGACACAAAAGTTTTCACTCCGTCCGTTGGAAATGGGTCACTGTTGATCTAAAAGTTTGCAGGGTGAGTGCCCACACATGGCTGGCCTGTACCTCTATTACATGACATAGCTTTCAAAATCCCCTCAACTTACATGAGCTAAAAGATGTTGAAGATGATGATGTTTAGTTAGGTGTGTTTAGAACTTTGCTTTTCCTCAAAAGATATCAATCCATTGGACGTAGTAGCAATAATATGCTGATCCAAAAGGTTACAAACTCATGAATATTCACGCAGTTTGCTCAAGGAAATGCCCAGGCCCTTTGGCACTACAAACCGCAAATGACAATACCAAACTCTGGTGAATAGAAAATATTTTTGGTGGTGATCTATTCCATCACTTTTGTAATGTTGAAGATGACATACAAATTAAATTAGATAATCATGTGTCCAACACAATTGTTGGTAGCCTCAAAAATGATAAAACTAGAACAAAAGCTGGTTATCAGTAATGCCTAGGTTACACATAGCCGGCTTTGCTTTTGGCTGGATGTCGGTCGTGTGAAGTTCGGGAGTGATTCGTCTACGTTCTGGCAATAGTCTTTTTGCTTGAGAATGAGTTAGCAGAGAATTGTCTAAGGTCTTGGGGTGAATCATTGGTAAGTTGGAAACAATCTGGGAGTAAATCAGCAATGTTTATGGCGTGGTTAAGATTTAATTTGACTGCTGACTTACTCCCGAACACCAGCCGAACACTAGCCGACCGTGCCGAACACCACCCGATCACCAACCGACCCATTCCAGAGTTGCCGTTCAGAGCCGAATGTTTTGAACATTTCAAAACATTCGGATGGAGCAGCCGAACACCAGCCGACTCAGCCGAACGCCAGCCGACTACAGCCGACTAGCTCCCGAATCACTCCTAAACCATAGTCGGGAGAGATTCGGGAGCCAAATTCGGCTATATGTAACCTAGGCATAAGCCATCATGTGACCGATTGTATAACGTGAGTAAAAAATTAACTACCCTATCCAGACTGGGGGGGGGGGGGGCTAAAAATTGCCAGCGCCAACTTTGACCTCCTATAGCTCCCAAACGGCTTGTGCTAGATCAACCAAACTTTGTGAGTTATCCTAAAATATTGTTGGCAACAACTTTAAAAAAAAAAGGTAAGTGTATAATTTTTCGTGTTGCCATGGCAACGAGTTTCTGAAAGGCAAATTTTACAAAAATCACTAATTTTGGTTTAAGCAATTGGATTTTAAGAATTATTCTGCTAAACTAAATTTCTTTTCATATATCTTTAATATCTAACACATCTTAGTTGAACATTTACTCTGGTCAATTACGGCATGTGACACGGTTCTAGTTAGTTGAAAACACGTGTATTCTTGTAACTTTTTAACGCATTGTCGTATTGTAACGAAACTTCATACAGAGTTAGTTCTATGTGGTACACATAAAATGCACATGTGATATCTGTTGCTGCACTGTAATTTTGGGTTAGAAATAACGATTTTGGTTAAAAATATCGTTGTTTCATTCATGTATCAATTCCCCAGCGGGGACACGGACTATAGCCTTGATTTTTTACGAGATAAGAGCTTATTCCCAACGGAAATGATCTGTCCAAGGGTATTTTGGATTATGTAACGAAATCGTGATAATTTTGGGGCAAAAACATAAAAAACAAATATTTTTCCTACATTTTCCGCCAAAATATCGCTCTTACAAAAATATTATCGTTCTAAGTTGAAATACCCTTGGATAATATTCATCTGCAAGCTAAAATGTCAACAAAATAACTACTTTTTCTATCAAGAATACAATTTTGACCGGGGAAATAGCATTTAAAGGTAGTAAACACGTTCCGCCGTCAGCCCGGGCCTCTCAGTCCCCGTTTTCGCGCCATTTCACACTCCGGGGGGTAGAACGCGTTCGGAAGGTACCATTATGCCGCTTTGGTGGGGGTGCCTTTTTTCGTTATATATTCATATTTGATAAACATTCGATCGTTATTTATAAGGGGTATCATTCATAGGACTTCCCATAATACATTTGTGTGTGCAATATATCATAACTTCCTGTTCTTTTACAAATACAATGCAAATTTGTATGTAAATTGAATGTAACATTGGACTATTCTGATGGCTCGCCTTTCCTTTGGGGTCACTTGCGGTCACTGGTTCGTCTGACTCGATTTGCGGCTACATGGGGTCCGTTTAGATTATTATGTTTACCTTCACAGAAGGTACACATATTGTTTTTGCTTAGACGTTCTTTTTTTCCGCGCACCTCAAAAACATGAATATCTCCGAAAGTAGAGCTTGGATTAACTTGAAAGCCAGAGTTATCTGGTAGGCCTGTACATAACGCACTGCACCGTGGTCATTCGGGCCCACATAGACCCAAAATAATGATTTTATGGGGCAAAAATGGGTGAAAAAAATAGCAATTTTAACACAAAATCGAACTTTAGAACACCTCTGGAATCTTGGAACGTTGTTCGAAACGAGGTCAACGACCGCCGCAGCTATCGAACAAGCCGCCGCGCCAGCAGAAGGAAATATAATACCCCAAAAGTATCGAAATGTGTGCAGGGATAGGTCACTAATTGTATGAATATATATCAAGTCAAGATTAAGTGTCTGTTGGGCATATTATTTTTGATTTTGTTTAAGTTCAGTAACCTGAACGAGCCAGTTGTACCTTATCTCTAAGCTATCCAAACATTGATATGATTCTATGTTGTATTCGATCGAGTTACGTCAAATCGACAACACACACGGTGTCATACATTGTATTCCAGCACTAGTCTTTTGATTCAACTGTTTTTACAAGGTTGCATGCTCACGTACTAATTTGTAAACAAACGCATACCGTCGACAGAGAGAATACGGATTGGTGTAACGTTATAGTTAACCAAATTTTGAGTAAACAAGAAAAATTGTGCACAAAAAACATGCTCTACGTTACACGCAAGGTCACTGCGTATTGGCGGCTTTTACGCACGAAGATCGTCATCCAAACTGAAAGATTTACATTTGACACATATTAGGTATGCAAAACACAAACGAGGGACTTGAGGATTTTATTTCGCAAGTAAACTGACCTGAACAAGCAAGATAAACCGCAACGTGGAACGCCCTCCATCCCCATCGCACGTCGTCATAATTTCCGTTCACCATGTTCATCATGCAGTAACGTTACCACAGCGTTGGGTTGGTCCAGATTCACAAGTGAAGCACGAAACGGAGTCACGGTAAAGTACATTTAACCTACATACAGCTTTATACGCGTCGGGAGAGTTTACAAGTTCGTGGCCTTCACAGCACAAGTTTAACTGTTAGCACAAAATGGGACTGTTTACGCCGCTTGTTGCATTCCAAGGTCGGTGAAGCCATGCCAACGTTCACGATCTGTTACTTCGTACCTCAATGACAGTAAAAACTTCATTTCACGCCAACGGCTTCGAAGTATGAACGCGCAAAATTCTACATCTTTGTCACAACAACTAACAAAATTCCCGCCCATGGCAACACCGGAAACTAAATATGATGACCTTTGCCGTCTGATCGGCACCGCATTTGATCTCAAAGTACGCGGCAAATGCCTTGTTATTCCAGTCAGTTCAGTGCAAAGTCACGATATACTTTGAACCACATTTGTTTTTTACTCCGCTAGTTGCTAGTGTTTCACACGGTTTATTTTTGGACAGGCAAGGAGAAATTACTTTCAATAGTGTTCGTGTTATGATGCATTCAGTGATTTACATATTCTCAGATCGAACCGCTGCCTGTCAATCAAGTTGCGAACTTGGGAATCTAAGGTTTCATACAGACATGTTTGCTACATCAATATCCGTCGCATGCCGGCTTGTGTATCGTTAGCCGGCCACCGGGGATTTTCCAAAAGTTTATACGTCGTGCCTCAAACCAAAGGGATTTTAAGCCTCATCTGTAAAACAATTAAATTTGCATGGCGATTTTTTAGTAAGTAAAAATGTAAGATGTGCCACAACGTAGCGACCATGCTTCGAACGTAACGTGTTAACCATTTTTAAAGCTCAAATTTCCTTGGCGACGCAAAACTTGGCTATTGTACACAATCCCATGAATCCCGCGATTCATTCAGACGACAGCTCTGTGCAGAAATTTATACTCAGTGATTTTTTTAACCTCCTTGCTCCGTCAAAATCTTACAAGCAGTTTATTAATAGTAAAAAGATCATGATTAAAAGCAAACTTATTTTTCACGGTTTATGTAAGGCCCCGCCCTTACTTAAAATGCATTGCAAGCTGGTGAGGTCTGAGCCCTTGTCGTCAACTATATTGAAAGTATCTTTGACATTTGAATTTACATATCTATCTTCTTTTTTAAATTTGACTTCTGTACGTATGTGGTAGCAATAACTGACAGTTAATCGGGGGGGGGGGGGTAATAACAAAAAAGTCAGCAATATGCGACTGACCCTAGCAGTAGGGGAGGGGGATTTTCCTACATACATATGCTGGCGGGTTCGACCGGTCGCTTCTCTCTAGCCGCCGGCAGGCGTTAGGAACTACATTGTGCATCATCTAAACCAGCACCGTCTGCAAACACCCGCTGATTTTCTGTAGTATTTTTGCAAAATAATTGTCTACATTTACGCACCCATTTTGACGGCACCGACAATGACGGAAAGGACAAAATCTAACTTATACACGTGTATTCAACTTCCACTGAACTTCGCCGCGCGCGCTCTGCACCAAATCGGAGCACGAGACTAAGGCCACACCAAGTACATTTTATGGATGACATCAGCGTGCGCATTAAATTTCGCCTGATTTCAGGAAAAAAAAGAACTTTTGCATTTTGCCGCCTTAGCGGCAAAATGCCTTGTGGCCAGAGTAGTCGACGTTGGAATGAAGTTCAATGAACGGACCTGTTCAATCTATGCCGAACATTCGTATACCTGTTAAAACTGATGCATGTTCGCTCTAGCGCAGTGGAGGGAATCTTTTTAACTGTCTTTTTTTTCTTTTTTACATCCATTAAAGTACTAATTTTTACATCTATTGAAATACTAATTAACAATACGTTTGTATAGAACATTAAAACTGACCTTTGCGCCTGTTCTACTTCTGCATTTTTTCGCTGTTTGGATGTTTGAATGAATGAACCGTGAGGCGTGCGATACTCTGCTTATATGTCGTTCTAACTTTCCATAAAATGCCCATACAACATCTATATCACAGAATTACACAAGAACAAACTGATTTTCTCGAAAATAACTGCATACTGTATGACAAAAAGTTTCACTAAATAAATTCATTTTCATATTTCTGGACATAAAGTCATTTGCATATTTGTGAATCTCTCCATGTGCCCATATCAGGTTTAGTTACTCTGTTCTATTATATGACGTTCTAATAACTAGAAAAAAAAACGTTCACACACCTTTGCAAAATGCCAGCTTTTTAAAAGCACTTGTTTCCTTCTGCAGGGATGGTCAACATGATGATAAAATACCAAGAAGAGCAAATATGTTGTGTTGTAGGCTTATAGTTGTACTTGTAGAAGGGACACTTCTAAGGTACCCGAGACTGTAGTTGTAGAAATGAAACTTATTGAATAGTGTGGTTACCAACTTTGTTGGTGATGCCAGTCTACCACACTAGTGTCACTTTTACTACACCAGTACATGTCTTAAATACAGGAATGAATGCCTTCTTGGTTCTGATACCACGTTTTGTCCCTTTATTTCTTTTTACAACAGTCATCACAACTTTATGGTGCCTATTTTTGAAAATGATACTTTTTTTCACCCTTTTTTTTCCGCCCTATCGCACTATTTTTGCAATCTGCAGAGGATGTCATCCATAAAATTTACTTGCTGTGGCCTAAAGGTGGGCTCCCATTGCACTCGCGTCACGATTGCGTCGCTTCGGGGTTCGTTCATTGTGTCACTTTTGTGTTATTTTCGCCGATTTTCTGTTGCGCTCCCACTGACATGCGTCACTGTTGCGTTTCTAGACTAAATTGACAGGTTATCGGAAGTCGCAGCATTGTCAATGTATGAAAAATCACTGTAAAATGATGAAAATGCCTAACAATGAGATTTATAATGAAATAATTTCCCTTGTGATGATGCTTATGCTTATGAATGTTACTTATGTTATATGATAACCTTGAAAGACTTTTACAGTAAAAGAAGTAACCCAAATGAATGGACACGAACCACATACCAGATTTGACTCCATCGCTTATGTGTTTTGCAACAAGTATGTGTAATGGTGTGTGTTAATTTGCATATTTCACAAATGAAAAATCTTGATATTTCCTACGTTTTAATAGGAAATAGACAAAATATAACCGTGATACTGTTGAAGGCATGTTGGCGTCACTGTTGTGTCACTGTTGTGTTACTCTTGGGTCACTGTTGTAACTGAAAAACTGTTGTAAAATGATATCCAAATTTGTATCCAAAATAGCTTTTCAATAATAAAATGATGTTTACTTTTGATACTTGGTGCAAAATAGACAAAATATAACCTTGATACTGTTGAAGGCATGTTGGCGTCACTGTTGTTTCACTGTTGTGTTCTCTTGGGTCACTGTTGTGTCACCCTTGGGTCACTCTTGGGGCGTCTTGCCACTTGCGTTATTTTTTAACTTCCAAAAAAACGTCGCGCTTGCTTGTGTCACCTCTAGGTTTGCTTGTGTCACCTATAGGTTCGCTCGCGTCAGTCGAACCCCGAAGCGACGCAAGCGTGACGCGAGTGCAGTGGGAGCCCACCTTAATGGATTTCAAAGCTTTTTTAAAGCATTTGAATACATATCGTTGAAGGAAACCAATTTTTTTCCATGGCTCTCTCCCCAATTTCCATGTAGAAATGTTAGGCTAGACCATGTGAAGGTAAACATTCTGTATTTGCTTGCAAATGTTACCTTTCTAGTTTTTAACGTACTTTGCCAAACGAAAGTTGTCGATGTTTATATACAATTTATAATGATGTTAATGACTCTCCAATATCGGGCTTTAGTTCTTCAAAAAGACAGGTTTATGGCCAAGATACGAGTGAGAACTCCAGTCGCTGTGGGTGATCGACAAAGTTAACGTTACTGATCTGTGCTGCACTTGCGACATCAATCCTTTCCATGTCTCTTCACAAGGCAGATGCTTTTATTCATCAACATTTCATTGTTCCCACTAAGATACAGCATGAAAACATTGAAAATCATCAGCAAGTTGCCTGTTCCGTCAAATAGCAATGTCTTGGTTAATTCACCCTCCAGGTGGGCTGAAAATGGACTAGTCCAAATGCCAGATTCATGTTCGATAGAAACTCACATGCCGTAATTGACCAGAGTACCTGACTTCCGTCGGGGAGGTAAAAAGACTACCTTTACCTTCTGTCTGTACCGTGTATGTAGCACTGTTAATATCACTGTTAATATAAGTTACAAAACTTGAGTGCATTGTCCCCGTCTGTGCAAAAGCAAAATAGAAAAAAAAATCATACTCAACCTATGTCGTATACAACGCACACGATCCTCCGAGTTCAAAAAATATTAACAACACAAATTATTTGCTACAGTTTGAATTTCACACCGACAATGGCCTATTTCTGTGTATATGGCAGAAATATAATTTCTTTTCATGGAAATTCCACTTCGATCTCTGGTGCAAAATATACCCCCCCCCCCCCCCTCCATGAACATACCCTTTCTCTCCCTGCTAATTCTCTCTTACTTTCGGTGTTGCGGTCAACAGATGTCGAATGAACACACACGTTCCTACCAGTCAGAAAAAAAGCATGGCCATACCACCCATATAGTAATGACAAAGCACCATCAATGTACACAGTGCATACATAGATCGCGAAGAGCGCAAATCAACCCAAGTACGAGATGGCAACGCTGTCGAAATACGCCGACGAAGATAACATCTGCTTGACGATATCCAATTACCACAAGGCTTAAGGCGCGATCATAACGAAGACCTGAACCACTATACCTGACGGCGTAGGGGTGAAAACTGAAATTATCACAACCATAATAAAAACAGCTACCGCGAAAAAAAAGAACGTGCATCATTTCGCAACGGAGTACAGACGCATGCCGAACCACATACGATTGTGGCAAAGGGAGCATAGAGATATAGGTGCGAACACTCAACACATAAACCGCTCACAAGACTCTGTCGCTGGAGGTTACCGTCTAGTCACAGAGTAAATAGGAAAAGCACATTCTTTCCTTATTTTCTTTCAATAATTTTTCAGACCATGTAGCAGCATTCTCTAGCGATCTATATGCAAAGTGCATGCAAGACGTACTATCGTTGCACTTTACAAACATATCGCCGGAGGGCGCAACTGTGTGGTCTTCGTTGTATTGCTCAGCAAATCGATAAGTTAACGATAGGAAACGAAGCGTCAAAAAGCGTAATGACGCTGTGATCTGATTTCTAAAACTTGAAATGGGGTTTGCCTTTGCCTTAGTAATTGGTGAGCACACGGTCCGTGACAAATGCCACCGCGCAACTGTATTAAATCACCCAAAGGAAGGTATGACGCTGCACTTTGGAGTAATATCGCAAGAGGCCACTGCTGTACGGTCTACTTTGGGTTGCTCAATATATGTCAATTTGTATGCCTGGTGATGAATTAATACAAGGTACTTAGGTGACGATCAATTTGCTTGATGATAGAATAGTTCGAACGCTGTTGTCGTCAAGATTATAGATATAACACCTGTACGCTAGGCCATATCTCTCTAGTAATGTCCAAAGATTTTTTTTTTGTATTCTCGGGTGACGGAGTAGTCATTGACAGTTGATTATTACACCCGTGTAGATTTCATGGTATTATCATACAGCCAGGCGACGTGAACCAATCGAAATACCCCATTTTACATTGGTTATGATGCCATAACACATAGAATTCCGGCTAGTCAGGTGTTAAAACTTTCAACACCTGACCGATCAGAAAGAGCGATGCACATGAAATTAACCAATCAAAATAGCACACAGCATGGGGGAAATATTCCTACATTTTCAAATTCTGACATCATAAACCTTACAAAACAACAATCGAGGCGATAAAACATGATATCACAAGCAACAGATGTATTCAACATCATCACCTGTCCTTTTAGTTGTGTATCCATCTCAAATAACTAAAAGTCTAGAACGATTGTAGAAGGAGCTTGTCCTACCATTATTTGCTGCTAGCTACTACACTGGGTGTTCATATGGGATGGAACATCTTAGACTGTCAACATTCAACTGTCCTTGAGCTTGTCATGCCAGCACGGGAAGCAATTAAACTGGATACCCATATGCAATGGAACACTGACTGTTTTTAAGTAGAACGAATGCAGAGGAGACCTTGTCATACTACCACAGGTAGCAACTATACTGGATATCTATGTCTGATAGAACACAGAATGTCAATTAACTAGAATAAATCCAGAAAAAAGCTTGTCGCAACTATACTAAATATTCATACGTGATAGAACACAGAGTGTCAATTAACTAGAACAAATTATGAAAAAAAACTGTCATACTATCACGGGTAGCAACTATAATGAACATTCATATGCAATTGAACACCTTATAGACTGCCTACACATGTTATAAACCACAAGCAATTGCAAGTTTTTGTTTTTGTTATCCCCGATGGTCTCTGAGATTAGAGACAGCCTACAAGAACACAGGGTTCAATCACTGACACTCAAAACATAATTGTCTGAAGGCCCAATGTATGTGAACTCTTTGATACCATATGTGACCTGCCTCATAAAATCACTGTGCCCATACCGATGTATCCAACAGTCCTTTATCTAATCGTATCCATTTGTCACTGAAACGACTTTGAGAAAAGTGAATTGATAAGACTTTCAATCATTGCACAAATGGTTTTGATCCAGTAGCAACATCATATACATATTGTTTTGTATGTAGAATCTTAAGATTTCTGTTGTATACCTATCTGTGTGTAGTTTATGTTTGACCATACAAATGTCACTGTATATTCTGTCGTGTCAATAAACTTCTTCTATATAGGGAATGAAATACAACACCGTCATGATCATCAAAGTAAAAATAAAAGACTTAACAATAAATCAGAGTTTTGTCTTGTCTCATCTTTTCATATTGATCCATCTTCCAAGTTCCAACAAGTATTTCGCGACAGAACTGATAGACATTTGCGACATATACGTCACTTTGCGGCATGTTGATTTTTTTTTTCAATATAAGGCGAAAATTAATGCGCCGACACCTCGTTTGCCAACGCCGTCAGAGCTCGACCACCACTGGCCTGTGTTTAAACAATCTCTTGCTGGCTGGGGTTAAGGACCCCCTCCCCGAGAGCAGAGGCAATTGTAGGACCGGCCGCTAGGAGCGCGATTTTTGTCAGGCTACACCACCACTGGGTTTTCGGGGACGAAACCTCCCATGACCATATGGTAGCTAAAAAGGTCAAAAGTTTACCTTCATTGTTGCTCTGTAATGCAAGATCTTCAGTTAATAAGCTAGACGATTTATCTGACACCATGGCTAGACAGAACACAGCACATCCGTATCATAACCGAGACTTGGTTCACGTCGAATCAACCCAATGAATGTACCCATATAGATGGCTATACTCTGTTTTCCAAATGTTGTCTAGATGCCGCGGCGGTGGAGTAGCAATCTATGTGAAAGAATCCATTCCCACTGAGACTACTGACTTTACTGAAACCTATGTATCACTGTCAAACCACATTGGACACCTCGTCGTTTTATTTCTAATCTAACAATCTGCGCTGTGTACAATCCTCCAAACTATGTGTACGAGGATATGTTAGAAAAACACTTATCTGTATCAACACGTCGGTAGAACGTACTGCGCCTGCGCGAACACTGGTTGTTTTTTTAACGTTGCATTGAAATCCCGCTTGTTGCACAGTATATGCTAGGGACATGGTTTCATGTAAAATGTACACGGAGTTTTACCCTTATATACGCACGTACTTTCTTAAATGCGGCCCTTTAGTAAACCGGGAGATTAGCATGTCTATACTTTTCGCGCAGGCGCAGTACGTTCTGGTGACGTGCTATCTGTATCTGTATCTATATAGCCAATATAACCGCCGTTCGGCGTAACACACCAGCTTCGCAGGCACGCGGTGCGTCAGCAGCTGGTTATATTACATCGAACGGCCCGTCACACCGGTATTGATAAGATTTTTCTCGGTCCCAAAATTTTTTCCCAATTGACGTAAACATTAAGTGACCTTTACAAGGCAACCACCTGGCCAACGTGACCAAACATAAGCTGCCCATAATGACCGCGTTAGTTTGAAGCTTAAGGTGTCATGGATTTTTTATCGGCCAATTTGCGTCGGATTTTGACTACCATACGATGCTTTGTTCAACATAAAAATGGCGGTGGATGCGCGAGGGTTGGTTCTTTTGAGTCATTTATGATATGCCTCGGGCATGTTGTGAGTTGATACTCTTGAAACCGACCAACTGTCAAAAACAATCGCTTTTGCCGGGTCCCCTGGTCGTCTTGAGTAGGTTTAACTGTATTCCTGGGGAAACTTAACATAGGGATGGGTTAGGTCATTTCTGTTCAGTTGAATGAATTTTTACAATCAATTACCTAAGCAAGAGATAGGCTTCAGCTAGCTGTCGTTTATTCTTGAATAATCCCCAATTTGGACCATCTTCCTTGGTTTTAACCCACCCTCCTATCAGACTGCAGACCAGAGACAGTGTCAAGAGGACTTGATTTTGATATTCCAGGAGTAAGTTTAAGCTAAAAGGGGAGGGGGTCCCCTTATTACCGCAGGGGTTCGAGACGAGGTGAATATTTTTTATTAAAAAAACAACAACAACAACAACAGTACATTTGTCAAACACTAAGACTAGAGTTTGTACAGTCAAGTACTATTGCACATGGAGGAATAACATATACTGGTGAGTCTGGACGAATTACATGGGTAACTTCACATGCAGTACATGGGTGAAACAGTCAGAAAAGACAAATACATGTAGTACATTTGTGTAATTACTGGTGGAACCTTAAGGAATATGTACAGTCTGTTACTACACTTAATCAAATCAAGGTGAATACTGTTGCGCAATAAACCATCTGTCTATCTATCTATCTATGTTTTACCCCTGTCAAACAAGGGGGATGTACGAGTTTAGGAGAAGGGAACAATGTCTCCATGTACTTAGGAGACCATCTTTTGGCTTTATTCACTTGTTTCTGTCAAATTTCACCACCATTATACATAGTCCAACTCTGCAGGGCAGCTCTACCACCTGGGGGTCATTAACCCCTGTGACTGGGGGTCATCACCCTGTGACTGATAGATTTGGTTAGACAATTCACATTACTTTCCGCTTGCTCTAAAGAATTTACTTCTCTCTGTTCCATAGATAAACTCAACTACATTCTGGGAGGCTATAATCCACAATGTGTACAAAAAGGCAAATATATCCATGAATGTATATACCATAGATCCAATAGTGTAAATGAAAAGCTAAACCCTATATGTTGATTTATTCATACCTATAGATATCCATATATGTGTGTTTAGTTGTACTGTAAGTAGTTTGTTATACATGTCGACCTTACGGAAGTCGCTGTACTTTTGTCGTGTCTCAACAAATATTCATCACAGCCAGCCAACCTAAGGTTTATCACCTGTATTGTTACTCGGTCGGCTCAGATCCTATGCAGTATGTACGGATTCATTGGAAATAGTCTCTGATTATGAAACAGCTGATCCAAAATGATGTTTGGGTAGAATGTTACAGTTTGACCGACAGGTATTTGTATCATTAAATACCATATGTTTGAAACACTGTTAACTTCGAAACATGTGCAGAAAGTGAGAAATGTTGAAAACGCCTTTGTCCTGTCAGGTGTGACCAGAAGTTTGTTTTTTTATTAAAAGACTAAAGAAGTTTTACTGTCAATCCATTGGAAATGTGTCACGAAAGGGTACAAACTCATGGACATTTAAGTTGGCGTTAGGAAATACACAGGCCCTGTGGCAATACATCCTGCAATGAAATACCAAACATTTTCCTGTCAGTGCATAGAAAAAATGGCTTTTTTTTTCCTTACCGTTGTAACGTTGAAGGTAACATGCTATGTATGCCTGTCAAAGTGTCACCTACATTATAGGCCCATGTACGTATAACTCTTAACACCTACCAAATATCGTCTGGGTCCATCCAAGGATTCTCATGTTATGCTGTTCACACACACACACACACACACACACACACAAACAAACACACGCACACCCATACATACACACACACACGCACACAAACACACACACACACACACACACACACACACACACACATGCACCACACAAATAAATACAAACACACACACACACACACACAAACAAACACACGCACACCCATACATACACACACACACGCACACAAACACACACACACACACACACACACACACACACACACACATGCACCACACAAATAAATACAAACACACACAGACAGACACAGACAAACGCACATACATACACTCACACAAAGATAAACTATAGATAAATACATTAGATACGTAAATATTCAGATATATAGAAAGACGTTCTAACACGGATATATCAGTCACGCCACAAACTGGCATTGAAAACACCAATAAAAGAACACTCGCTCCCCATGGTGGCGCCATGATCGGCCTGTAATTAGGCATGGCGAAGAATTTTACGTGATGAAAGAAGGCACTTGTCTAAGGATCCTTTTGTTACAAAGTTAGCATTGCCCCAAGGCTGCATGAGAAGGGGCCCGGAGTTTTGACCGTACTTGCCAGCCAAGATTAACAGTGACCCATTTTCAACGGAGAGAAAACGTTTGTTGCCTTTTGATAACCAATGGATGTACACTACTTTTCGTTTTTCTTAGTCTGAAGCTCAGAGACATAACTTGAATGCACAGGTGTTCGTAAACAGACAACATTGGAAAACTTCCCATTGTTATAACTGACAAACATAATTATATATAATGATGATTGTGGTCTGTAATTAAGATTCCGTTTATTGTTCAGGCAAACTGAAGTGTCATTTTCTGAATTTGTTTTTCTCATAATGTTTTACCCCCAGGGAAGACATACACCTGAAGGGCCTACTGCAATAATACAGGTGAGCAATTATGGACAAAGCTTAATTTAAGATTGAAAGCGCAGTTGCTTGTTCACGATAGATAAATCGATGGCTAGGTTTACACATGCGTTCATGAAAATTGTTATGGACTCTTAAATTTGGGTACAGTATCGGAAGTTATAGCTATATATCACACAGATAATGTAAAATGATTAAGTTGAGTAAGTGAGTGAGTGAGTGGGTGGGTTGAGTGAGTGAGTGAGTGAGTGAGTGAGTGAGTGAGTGAGTGAGTGAGTGAGTGAGTGAGTGAGTGAGTGAGTGAGTGAGTGAGTGGGTTGAGTGAGTGAGTGAGTGGGTTGAGTGAGTGAGTGAGTGAATGAGTGAATGAATGAGTGAATGAGTAAGTGAATGAGTGAGTAAATGAGTGAGTGAGTGAGTGAATGAATGAGCGTGTTTGAAAGGAACTTCAGGCCGGGACCGCTGGAAAGTGCATATTTTGAAACTCCTTCAAATTTTAGCTGTAAACACTACGGCCACTGGTCCGTGTGCTGTTTGTACTTTCGTGTCTCAACAAACACACCGTCTCTTCTCCTGATCAGCACCTCAAGGTGATGCAACTTCCACTTCAAGAAGCTCATTACAGCAGCTAAAATCGGAGTTATTTTCCACCTGCCTTGCAACGGAGGTACTGAGAACATACCAGCAAGTTCCCATGTATTGTCTGCATGGTTGTATTGAAACATGCGCAACTGGTCGTCAACTGTAAACTCAGGAGCCAGGTTGTACATTGTTAGCTCTGGTAAATGTTTTTTTTTTATCACTGGCTCCCTATAGACAACCAATGACAACACATTTTTTGTCACTAGGGTTGTGACACTTCACAATATGTAAGAAAAGTTGTGTTTATTTGCTAGTCTTTGGGATTTCAAAAGTTGTGAATTTCAGCCTCTCTAGTTGACGTTATTACTTTTTTGTCTTTACTTCTTTATTTACGGTACGCGAATCGGGTCGGGATTTGTCTGGATTGAGACCCAGTAGATAATCAACAAGTACAATTGAATAGGAAAAGTTTTTTCTACGTTAAGTAGGGAAGATATCTGCGCACCCCCTAGTGTGCTTATGTTGTTTTTAAACGAAAAGCATTTTGCAACTCATCAGCTAACTCAAACTGACATGGCCCCAAACCCTGGGCCCCTCCTCATGCGGCCTCGGGGCAATGCCGACATCTTGTAACAAAAGGAACCTTAGATAATTGATCTCCTTTCATCACGTAAAATTATTAGCCATGCCTGATTACAGGCCGATCCTGGCGCCACCATGGGAAGCGAGTGTCCGCCTATCGGTGTTTTTAATGCCAGTTTGTGCTGTGACTGTGTTAGAACGGCGTAGTAACCGGGCATGTCGGTCACTTTTCTCAACGGAGGTGCTATGATTTGTGACTCATTAACTTATACCGTTCTCCTTTGTTGAAATTTAAACTTTTGCACCACCTTGGCTGTACTTTCGTAGATTGTGAATTACCCTGTAGTTTTGGGCCATACATTATGTCAGGTAGCAATAAGTTAACCCATCCGTATGTGAAATCTTTTAGGTGCGGTAACACAATAATTTCAACTTTCCCCAGTAATACATGTAATTCTAAGGGGACACTGATGAAACAAATGTATCAGTATCTCCACAATTGAAAAATTCAAGCCATACAAACTTACTCTCAAATGATAGTCTGCTCTGTCCACGAGTGAGTGTTTTTTTTTGGGGGGGGGGGGGGGGCACTGTATAACATTACTTCGTGGGTCCTATAGTTGGCATATGATACAAGCGCCCTTTCACACACCACATACCACACAGGATAGTACCAAATTCTGTCTGGTGGATAGATAATATTTTTGGTGCTGATCTATTCCATCACTTTTGTAACGTTGAAGATGACCTGCAATTTAAATTAGATAAACATGTGTCCAACGCAAGTGTTGGTAGCCTCAAAAACTATAAAACTAGAACAAAAGCTGTTGACTGGTTATCAGTACGCCATCATGTGACCGATTGTATAACACGAGTAGACAACTACTTTAATTAGTTTGCGTAACGTCTCCAATGACTACCATTTGCAGAACAATTGGGTATAGACTGTTAAATTGAGCTGCCCATCTATCCCTGTTCACTCACTTCTGTTACCACACCTGAGCCGAAGAACAGAAGATCTAGACTACAGACAACAGTCTCACTGACCGTGGACGTCCTGACTAATATCCCAGTAAGTACCATACCGTAGCAGCTCGACGATACTTTGTATCTTGTTTGCAACTGGATTTTTTTTTCTCTTTCGATTTGTTTGTTTAGATAGAGCGTTTATATACTAGAAAAACTTTATGGAGTTTCTGGACTTTTCTCACGTCCTGTCATATGCCTGTCCGCACGGTGTCAAACGTTTTGTATCTACGGTATATACGCTAGGTCGGCCCGTGAATGAACAGTGTCCTGTCGATATGTCCACTAGCCTCTCGGCGCACAGTCCAACCAATTCGTCTTGCGCAATTGCCGGCGTCTTAAGCTCCCTTAAGTCGCGGTCACACACGCGGTAACTTCGGTACAAAGGCCTGGTCGGCCCGTGAATAAGCGGTGTCCTGTCCGCTAGCTACAGCCTTTCGGCGCACAGTCCAAAAATTCGTCTTGCCTGCGTCTTAAGCTCCGTTAATACCTCCCTTCACATGTAGGGAAAATCGTTCGGACGGCGAGTCTGCGAGCTCTAAATTACGAGGAGGCATGACCCTGACGGGAAAGGGGAGCTCTCCTATTTCTTCGTCGGCATCATGGTCATGCCTCCTCGTAATTTAGAGCTCGCAGCGCCTCTCGGCGCACAGACCAACAAATTCGTCTTGCGCAATTGCCGGCGTCTTAAGCTCCCTTAAATCGCGGTCACACACGCGGTAACTACGGTACAAAGGCCAGGTCGACCTGTGAATAGGCGGTGTCCTGTCCGCTAGCTATAGCCTTTCAGCGCAAAGTCCAAACCAAAAATTCGCGGTCACATGTAGGTCGTTTGATCGCCGTACGATTTTTATTATCGGATTTTTAAGCAGGAATTAGCAGAGCCAAACACCCACGAGGATCCAAGAAACCGTTTTACGCAGCAAGACAGCTGAACATGGTAGGAAACATGCATGGCTGTCCTAAAAAAGCCCCATATTAGCGATCGTAGGACGATCGCACCAATTATGTGACCGCACCATTACAAATAAAAAATTTAGTTCGGCCGACGTGTTGGCGAGTTCTAAATGGTTATATTTCAGTCAAGAACGACCGACGTCCTGGTGATTACCGGGGCTTCGGACGATTTTTAGCAGCTTGGTAGTTAGCGGGACCCTGGGAACTGCTCATAAATTCCGTCGACAATTTTTGAACTTTTTATGAGCTTTTTCGGTTGCTCTTGCCGGCGATTGTTTTTTTGTTCTTTACAACATTCTATTTAACGTTATTTACTCACCCAGCCAAATTTCCCGACTGAGGTTTATTCTTGGTTTTAGATCTGGTGGATTTGTTGACCAGCACTTGGATGTGGAAAAAACAACTATGCACTAAGGATATTTTTCGAAATGTTTGTCTGAATGTAGATTTTTCCATATATTTGAAGCTAAATTCCACAATACGCCCTTTCATTTCTGAAGTCAAACTGGTGTCGTGCAATCGAACATTGAACTGCGGTTAGTTGAAATGCAATTCTTTATGTTGGGATCACAGTCTTGTTTACTATTATTGTTCAAATTAGGCGTACACCTCCGTTCTCATGCAGTCGTCTCCGATACGCCCCAGGCATTTTCTCATTGATCGGCGAGATAAAAAGCAAAGACGTAGAAGAAAAACCGGTTTGTGTGCTTGTCAGACAAATATGTTAGCTGTTAAAAAGACAATTGGTATCGTATTTCTACAACCAAACCAACGGAAATTCTACCGCTGGTTTACGGGTATTCAAATTAAAAGACATGAAAAGAAACTGTGAAAAGCTACCTTAAATTTTAGTGCTCGTACAACTATCAGAAACCAGCAGGACGAATATTAGCCTCAACCATGCCTGTATTCAGTACACGCATATGAAAAAGAAAGTTTATTTGCATGTTCATGCTCGTATGCTCATTGCAAGTACATGGTATATCAAAGATGTTATTATACAAAAAGACTACTGGAATACTAGTGTTGACTATATCTAGATAGGTATATAACTGCCTCGTTTGTAACTTTAGAATTTGATCTCTCCACAGAGTTCACCAGAGCATTTGAAGATGAAGGTGACCTTGTCTGTCCTTTTCCTGGCTTGTGTGGTGCTTGCCGCGGCCATCCCCGCCCCACGTGAGGAGGGTCTGCAAGGCCTGCTGACCGAGATAAAAGACATGGTGGCAGGGATAGAAGGTGAGATTTGTTTATTACATCTACATTTACTACATCTACATCTACATCTACATCTACATCTACATCTACATGTCATCTACATCTACATCTACATCTACATCTACATGTCATCTACATCTACATCTACATCTACATCTACATCTACATCTACATCTACATCTACATCTACATCTACATCTACATGTCATCTACATCTACATCTACATCTACATCTACATCTACATCTACATCTACATGTCATCTACATCTACATCTACATCTACATGTCATCTACATCTACATCTACATCTACATCTACATCTACATCTACATCTACATCTACATCGACATCGACAACTATATTTCCATCTACATCTGCGCATTGTCAGAATTGCATGCGATCCCGCAGGGGATGTAGCTAGGCTCCGAAGCCAGAATTTAATTTGCCCCGATTGGTGTACCCCAATGATTCTATTCGTTACCGCGTTCCATGTACATTGTAAGTCAGACTTGAATTCAATCCGGGGCTCGGCCGGACCCCAAAATACCTCGGTAGCCCCAAGGTTCGAAAGTGATTTTAAAAATCCCATGAACTATGAGCTAGTTAATCCTTTACACCTGAGGCGAGTGAGGAAAGAAGTGTGAAGGACCTTTCCCAAGGGCACGATATTGGTACCCATTAGGCATTCGCACTCCTAACCACAGGACCACCTTGGTACCTGCGCGTTTGTGATGCAATCTGTTTTGTGGCTGCATTCTAACACACATGCGACATTACGTTACAGATTGTATGTTCACGATGGTCTAAAAGGCCCTGAAAATCCTATCTTGTCAATCAATGTCAAAGAACCATTTCACTAATGGCAACAATAGCTGATTGGTTCACACCTTTGAGGGCGGGAACTAGAAATGTTTTGGTCGCACCTAGACTAGCAGAATTTTTCCCGCGAACTTCCCCATTCAAATGCACGCCTGTCTCCGCCCCAATTGTTCCCCTGTCCACTTAGGTTTGTTTCACGCGTGTCCATTACACGAGTTTCCATCGGTGTTTCTAACATCTCATGTATGTCGTCTCTTGTCCCAAAAGAACAACTGGACATGGAGATGGGGAAACGAGACCAGGCTGACGAAGATGAGGACCTGGAGGCTGAGGCAGAAGGTACGTCTGACCAGTGCTGTACTGGTTGATTAATTTCCATCTTGTCATCATAACTTTGACGTAACACTCTTCCTCATATCGTCGTTTAACTGCTTTTCACTCCCATGGGTTGGTGTCAATTTTCCAGCTCTGTCTCACCTCAGCTTGACATTTGTATTTCCTATATTTCTGACTATATTTCTTCTCTTGTCCTAACAGACCTGCAGGAGATGGAGATGGAGAAGCGAGGGCGGGCAGAATGGCTTACCTGCTACAGCAAGTGCCAGAAACAGCATAGTCCTATGAATAAGGTAATGGAGTGCGTCAACCAGAAATGCCAACCTCTGCTAAAGACGTAGAGAAACTGGAGAATGAGGCAGAAGGCATTGGATAGTTTCATTGGGTTGATACATAAATAGATGATGCCGGGCTTTGATACACAACCAAAAGCCCACGTTCTCACAGTCCTGTACTGCGTCAATAATGAAATTAGGGGCCAATAAGGCAATTGATTGTTTGAATGACATTCGCGCGATCAATATTCACCTGTTTCCATAAATGAAATATAATATTTTTACCCTGCTTAAAATCGTACTGAGCAGCTGTAAAAGGATCAAATACATGTTGTGAATTAAATGAAAAAAAGAAATATCGGGAAACATATACTAATGTCAACGTCAATTTCAATGTCAAAGAAGTAGACTAAAAATCGATATAATTGTTCGGTATTCAATACTGTAGATGTTTGCCATTTTTTAACTTTACAGACCACTTACATATTATAATGGAGGCAACTTTTGCTTTGGCCATACTTTTTATTGGCACGCTCTCATCAGTTTGGGGATTCCCAGAGGATACCATCCATATAATCAAATCAAAATGGCCTAATGTCAAACCTTGCAGTGGGAAGAACACCCTGCTATCATAACCCTAAGTTTGGTAGCAGCATTACTAAAATGTTAGCAATCACATTTTTCTTGGTTGTGTGAAACACCTTATGATAATACAAACACAGCTATTGCCAGACCCATGTCTTTATCTGTCGACAAAAACAAATGGCACGGGTTTCTGCCATAACCAACCGAAGAAATATCATAAATGAAACAAAAGCCCTGAAACTGCCAATGATATCTGTCGACATCTGATTCATCGAATTTTGTTACTAATATCAGCAGGAGATTTGGGTGGAGATAATAATTTAGATCAACATTTGATAAAGTTTGATAAGAATACACAGACGTGGTGAAAATATTGGTGAATGTTTCAATATGAAAGGTTAATAAAACTGGCTACTTGTTTAAAACGTTCGGTGAATGTTTGAATATGAAATAATAATAAAACTGGTGACTTGTTTGAAACGTTGTCCTCTCTTGTTATTTTTTAAAAGCGTTAACATTGTCAGTCGAGCCTGAGGGCGATGGGAAGGTGTTTGATGGAGGTTCTTGACAGGAGTAGCTTGGACGCTGTATAACAGTCAAACTCTAAAGTTTAAAAACTTGATATCCACCGATCAGATATCCGAGAACACTCAGTTGCACATGATCGAAACCGTATTGTTGGCATCCGTCTGTCTCGGAAGACAATGGTAGGCAGACGGGTTTAAGGCGACCCGTCTGCCTGGCCTGCACGTGGGTTTTTAAGGTGAAGGAGGGGTGTGCACGTCCTTCTCCGCCCTCTCGTCTACTGGCGCACTAGTCCTACAGGGGCAACTGTTTGCAACGTGTAAGACAGCCCCAGCAGATGCAGGTTTGTTGTTTGGAGTTTCGACCAAGGATGCAAAGGGTTCCTCCTACCCCTGACTCGTGTCATGGCGGATGCGTCATGTCCGAACATGCCCCTATGGCCTGTCACCACCACAAAGGCCTGTCACTGCCACTAGCCGCAGCTAAGTACTCATTTACACCTGAGTTAGGTGAAGAAAGTCGTGTAAAGTGCCTTTCCCAAGGGCACAAGATCGGTGACACGGCAAGCGGATTTGAACCCCGGACCTCTCGGGCCTGAGACCAACGCGCTCCCGATCGTGCCACGCGGTCCCACCGATCGAAACCGTATATTGTCGTCATTACTCGCATTGTTACTGGGTCTGCTCACATCCTATGTAGTATGTCCGGATTTATTGCAAACGGGTAACTGTGATGAAACAGCTGATCCAAAATGTGAATTGAATTGAATGTTACAGATATACCTTATGTAACGCTTGGCTGATTGCTAATTGACACAATGAATGCCCCAAAGCTACTGGGTAATTTACAATCTACGGCAGTAGATCTATGTATCTATGTACGCCAGTTAAAGTGTCACCTACATTGTATTGCCATATACGTATAACCCTAAACCCCTACCAAATATAATCAGTATCTACCCAAGGCTTCTCAAGTTATACTGTTCATACACTCTCTCTCACACACACACACTCAAGCACACACACACACACAAACAAACACAAATACATATAGTCACATACGAAGACAGAGATACATATGCAGATAGATACATTAGATATATGAATAGATTGATGGATAGATAAATAGTTAGATAGATAGATAGATACATACATAGATAGATACATGTAGATGGATAAATACTAGTAGATGGATGGATAGATTAGATAGGTAGGTAAATTTGTATCAAAGGAGACCCGTATGAAGTCATGAAAGCACAGCCAATAGCACATTCGTTGAGAAAATTGACCGACATGTCCAGTTACTGCGACGTTCTAACATGTATATATCAGTCACGGCACAAACAGACAGGCATTGAAAACACCAATAGAAGGACACTCGCTTCCTTTGGTGGCGCCAGTATCGGCCTGTAATTAGGCATGGCGAAGAATTTTACGTGATGAAAGAAGATCGATTATCTAAGGTTCCTTTTGTTATAAAGGTGTCAGCATTGCCCCAAGGGTGCATGAAGAGGGGCTCGGGGTTTTATTTCATGTCGGTTCCTTTCTTGGGGGAACAACATTAGTACATTAGGGTGTGAGCCGGTGTGACAGCGATTTCGCCCCCCCCCCCCGTGATCTCGCATTGCTTCTCGAAGGGTTCTCAAGAGCAACTGGTTACTACGTATTAGGCTCGCTACCTGGTACTATACTGCACCTGGGGAGTAACGTATATGGTGTGTTACCTGGTATCTATATGGCACCTTATTACCTGAAGATGTTATACCTCGAAAGTCGATAATATATGGTTCGGTGCAAACAAGTCATTGAAATGAAAAAGACACTTTTTTTGCAGTTGAGGTGGCAAAAAAAGTCAGCGCTATCGTGAACACCATCTACGGTACGGAATAAGTCAGCTATATGTTTTCAATTTGTCACAGTATTTTCTATCTTGTGCAGGAAACATTTCCAGCACTAAAAAAACACAAGTGAATCATAGTTTCTTATTACAAACACTATCTACGCGCAAGTCCATATACCTGTTGCGAAATGCTACAAAAACACTGGTAAAGTACCAGTCTTAAGAAACACGGTTAAAACACCAGTTTATAAATACTAAAAAAACAGTCATATTGGAGGTGAAGATACCCATAGGAATACCTAATGAATACCTTATCTACATAACTAATAAAGACATTTCATGCACCGCGGCACGTAGTAGGCCTCCTACTCTCGGCTCAAAAAATGTCAGCAGTTTGGTAACAAATGTCAGCAGTTTGGTAACAAAAACAATTCTACTTGAACTCTAATGCGCGACTCTGGGTGATTCTGCATGGGAAAACGAAACAGACGCTCCAGGGGCTCCAACACCAGCGAAGAGAACGGCAGTCCGACAAACCTGACTCATCGCCCCCCTCCCAAGACACCTAAAATGGCTACGCCGAGTAACGCGGGCATGGCTTCTCTTCCTCCTGAACTACAACCTTTGGCTCATTTAATTTTGGAACAATCGAAACTACAACAAGAGACTCTAGCAGGACAACTAAAGACTGTCGGGGATAAACTGTCGGGTCAAATCCGAACGCTGGATGTAAAAGTCGACGGGCTATCCACCGAACTTTCTTCACTACGCGACCGGGTTTTGACGCTAGAGACTGCCGCAGAGTATAAAGACAACGAAGTCGAACAGCTGCGAAGAGAGCTACACAACGAACGACGGGAGCGAGTCAAATCGGATCTGTTAGCAGAACGCTACTCAAGAAAGTCTGACGTGATCATCAGGGGCCTACCATACCATAAGGAGGAAAACTGTGAAATGCTCTTCAACGACTTCTTGCTAGGAGAGCTTGGCTTGGAAAAGATGCCATTAGTGGCAGTTCACCGGTTATCGCGGCCAACAAAGACCCGACCCAACCCTCATCTACTAGTTAGACTGGTCAACTATCATGATCGCGATCGCATACTGAAGGAGGGACGAAAACTCCGAGGAAGTGGTTACGCAGTCTACGAACACCTCCCGCCGCCGATCCAAGCAGCGAGGTCCCAGCTTGTTCCTGATCGGGATGCGGAGATACAGAAAGCTAAGGACACCAATACGCGCAGTAAGATATCTATCTATGTACCTCCAAAAAGCACTTACGCTGTACTGTTGGTTAATGGAAAGGGAAACAAAGCGCATCAATGCGGTAGATATCGCTTTAACCGAAAACAAGACAACCTGATATGTATGCACAAATGTGGATTGTCAACATTAAATGACTTTTCCTCACTTTGATGCATCGTTGTCTCTGTGTGTTTATTTGTTTACAATGATCTGGAATGTGTGAGCTTGTAAGGCTGAGAGTCCTGACACATTCCCAGGCGTTCGCAATTATGAAACAATGGTTACCACCTGTTCTGTTGTCCAGACCTCGCACCTTTTGTTTTTGATTTGATTCTGTACTCCCATTTCATTTAAGTTTTTGGACACAGATTTGATTTATTTATGTTTGTTTACTTATATTATGTGCTCCGTGGACAAATGATATCTTTGTCTATTTTTTTTGGTTCTTACATTTAACGTTACTTGTTATTACTATATTGATATGGTAATTCAGCCATGTTGGTTGAATTCGAATTGCGGAGCTGACGAATCTCGACAAGGTTAAAAACAGGGTGGTGATGACTTTAAAAAATATTTAGGGGAGCCGGAAAATTTTGTATGAGTAAGATCGGTGCTGATATGTCTGTATGGAAGTGCGCCAATGTTGTTAACTATATTTCAGTTATTTTGAGTTACATCTGTATGTATGTTTCAGTTTCTGTTCTTTATCTGGCGTACCCATGTAACACAGTTTATTTTTGTTCGGATACCACGGATACCACGGATCATGAAAGTATATGGTGCGATAGATTTTTAAAAGAATTGTCCACCCACATACTTTTCCTGTTCTCCACATTACAAAGAAATTTTATCAAAGAATGTTATAGACAACAACCATGATTGACGGTAAAACGAAAATTGGATCTTATAATATTAACGGACTTGCAAATCATAGAAAAAGGAAAGAA
This sequence comes from Branchiostoma floridae, assembly GCF_000003815.2. Lineage (NCBI taxonomy): Eukaryota > Metazoa > Chordata > Leptocardii > Amphioxiformes > Branchiostomatidae > Branchiostoma > Branchiostoma floridae. The sequence continues at coordinate 1,401,196 of NC_049983.1, forward strand.
ATCTTTACGTGGCTGTCCGAAAAATCCAGTGATATTATATGTTTACAGGAAACTCATTCGAATCTAAAAGAAGAAAATGTATGGGAAAGAGAGTGGGGAGGGCAAATACTATTTAGTCATGGGACAAGTAATCAGCGAGGTGTTGCTATTCTTTTGAAAAAAGACTTAGATTGTACTGTTCACGATGTCAAAAAAGATGATGATGGTCGACTCCTTATGGTAGATATTACTGTGAAAAGCAAGCGCTTCTGCTTGGCTAACATATACGGCCCAAACAAAGACAATCCCACTTTCTTTGATTATGTTGAAAACAAAATTATAGATATGAAATTAAGCCACGAAAATATAATTGTTGTCGGTGATTTTAACACAGTTCTCAATGCGGGCTTAGACCGTGCAGGAACTAATTCCACAGTTTATCATCCTCAGGCACAACAACGGATTTCTGACATGATACAGGCGTTAGACTTAGTAGATATATGGCGTTTCCAATTTCCACACATATCCAGATTTACATGGCGTAGAGGAAAACAGGCAAGCCGTATTGATTATTTCTTAGTTTCCTTTTCACTTATTGCTGATACATCTAATGTAAAAATATCCGATAGATTTAAGTCTGACCATAAGTTTATTTCTATTTTTATTAAAACAGCAGACTATCAGCGAGGTAAAAACTACTGGAAATTCAATCAATCTCTTTTAAGTGACAACATTTTTATTAAGTTAACTGAGGAATTCATCGAAGAATTTTTCCGAATCAACCTCGGAACGAGCGACCCTTTAACAGTTTGGGACACCTTCAAATGTTGTTTCAGAGGACATTCAATAAAATATTCCTCACGTAGATATAAAGAAAACACTCTGAAAGAAAATCAAATTAAGGGCCGTATAGATGAACTCACAATGAAATTAGATGCGTCCAATGTACCACCTGATGGGTTGATTCAAGAGCTCAATATATTACAGAATGAATTGGAAACTTTATGCGAAGAAAAAATAAGTCAGAAGCTTTATAATACACGTGCAAAAAATATGGAGTTTTCAGAAAAGTGTAATAAGTTTTTCCTTAAGATAGGTCTTAGAAACCAGGCAAGGAAGAATTTGAACAACCTGACAACATCAGATGGTAAAAACATTCATGAACCAGAAGGTATCTTATCAGAACTAAGATCCTTTTATTCATCACTTTATTCATCTGATAGCGAGACTGTTACTTTAGAAAGAGAGAAATCTGATATTTTCTTCCCGACTACGAACAATGTCCATTTGAGTGAAAAGCAAAAAGACACTTGCGAAGGTCCAATAACAGAAAACGAACTCTGGGCAGCTGTTAATAGTTTTAAGGATGGTAAAGCACCGGGGCTCGATGGACTGCCTATAGAGATTTACAAGACGTTCTTTAAGAGTCTCAAACAACCAATGCTCATGTGTTTTAACCATGCCTTTGATACAGGACACCTGTCAGAAACTCAGAAAGTTGGACTTATTACACTTTTACTTAAACAAAACGGAGATGGACAATACAAAAACCCTAGTCAACTTACGAATTGGCGACCTTTAACACTGCTATGTTGTGACGTTCGAATTATCTCTAAAATAATAGCATTAAGAATTAAGAAAGTCATAAATAATTTGATATGTCAAGACCAAACTGGGTTCCTGAAAGGTAGATTTATTGGTGAAAATATCAGAAGAATTCTGGAAATAATCGAGCACTATGAAACTGAAAATAAACCGGGATTAATTTTTGTAGCAGACTTTGCGAAAGCTTTTGATACTATACACTGGGAATACATGTTTAAAGTATTGAGGTTTTTCGGTTTTGGTAACTCCTGTATTAGATGGATATCTTTGCTGTACAATGATATTTCTAGTAGGATTATAAATAACGGACATATATCCTCTACTTTTCCAATCTCCCGAGGGGTCCGTCAGGGGTGCCCACTGTCGCCTTACCTTTTTGTCCTATGTGTAGAAATTTTAGCTATGAAAATTAGAGATAATAGTCAAATCAAAGGGCTAACAGTTAATGAGTGTGAAACAAAAATCTCACAATTCGCCGATGACTCAAACTTCCCCATTCAGCCCGAACTGTCTACTATTTTAGCACTAGTGAGAGACCTAAATGACTTTGCCGCTATCTCTGGATTAAAACCAAACTATGATAAGTGTAAAATATTGCGAATTGGATCATTAAGGAATACTTTCTTTGTACTTCCGTGTTCTCCTCCTTTGCAATGGACAAACGGGCCAGTGCAGATGCTGGGTGTAATTATGTCAGGTGATACAAAGGACCAATTGGAAAATTATAGAATAATTTTAAGTACCACATTTTTTAAAATATGTTCCAGGGTGTTGTGCTCAGAGCCTATAAGGTATAGATTTAGCTGTGCTTATCATATTCATGTTTTAGTATCAGCGAGTCTTTTATGAAATCCATGAGGTCTAAAAATATGCTAGGGGTCTGTAGCTCCACTTCCTAGTGAAAATTTTGAAAAATACCAACCCAGTAACTTTCTACAGCACATCAAAGTTGGTGGATCAGTTAATTAGGCAGAAGGGTGAAAGGTGTTTTAACTCATTGAGACCAACATTTAAAAAGAACGTATAAAAAGAGAACATGGCTTAATTCAGACCGTTCGCTTTGGCACATTTGCCACAATCCTCGCCAGCTTACTTAGACATATCTCCCTCTCATGTAGCCAGCTTACTTAGACATGTCTCCCTCTCATGTAGCCAGCTTACTTAGACATGTCTCCCTCTCATGTAGCCAGCTTACTTAGACATGTCTCCCTCTCATGTAGCCAGCTTACTTAGACATGTCTCCCTCTCATGTAGCCAGCTTACTTAGACATGTCTCCCTCTCATGTAGAATGCCTTGCCACAGAGTAGTTATCGGGCCCAGGTACAGATAAATGGTGCGGTCACATAGGTCGTGCGATCGTCGTACAATTTTGTATGTGACAGAACAGACCGTGACAGAACCAACCACCGACATGGGTCCAAAACACCATTTTCTGTATCAGGAAAGTTGAGCTTTGAAGGAGAAGTACATTTTTGTTTTCCAAAATGCCCTACGTTAGCGATCGTACGACGATTGCACGACCTATGTGACAACGCCCTAAGACTATAGTTAGCATGGTCACACCAGGAGGGTATGATCCACCATACAGCTTTTCACGTTTTAAGAGAGGAACGTTGTATGATCTACATTGTATGCTTATGTATGTATGCTTTACATTTAAAAAATACTAAGCTGGCTTCCTCGACCCCACTACATAACCCCCCCCCCCCACCCCCAACAAAACCCGGAGGTCGAGGGACTATGTAGGTACTAGGTAAATCAGTATGATGTACATTGGTCACACTTGTATTTTTGATTTAGCTAATTTCGTTTGCTTTCGCATATCAAAAAGCAACAACAACGATGAGATTCCCTAGGTAAAGAGTAGTCCAATTGATAACAGTCATATTTTTTATCCTCTGTGGGTTATTGTATACTTTTCTATTTAGAAATTTGAGTTGCCCTGTACCAAAACTACGCACATCGATGTCTTTTCACCTGTGTGATTTGTTACATGACGGTTAAAGGAGGGTTTCTGTGCAGCAGAATAGTCACACCAGTCACACCTTAGCATTTTACCCTGTATGGATTCTCATATGTTTGGATAATGTAGATCTTTGAGCCGCCCTGAAGCCACACTTCTCACACATGTAGGGTTTCTCACCGGAATGTGTTGTTTGATGGTCGATCAGATTATGTTTCTCTGCTGCGGAATAGTCACACTGGTCACACATGTAAGGTCTTTCCCCCGTGTGGGTTTTCATATGTCGGGATAAGTGGGATCTGTTAGCAGTCCTGTATCCACACTCCCCACACATGTAGGGTTTCTCTACGGTGTGTTTTGCTGCTATATGTCTTTCTAAATTGGCTTTTTGTGCAGCAGCATACTCACACTGGTCACACTTGAATGGTGTGTAGGGTTTTACTCCTGTATGGGTTTTCATATGCTGGCCCAAAGTTGATTTTTGTCCTGTCGAATAGTCACACTGGTCACACCTGTAAGGCTTTTCTCCAGTGTGAGTTCTGATATGTTCGTATAAGTTACACTTCTTTGCTGTCCTGTACCCACACTTCTCACACATGTAGGGTTTCTCACCGGAATGTCTTTTTTGATGGTCGATCAGATGATGCTTTTCTGCTGCCGAATAGTCGCACAGGTCACACGTGTAGGGTTTTTCCCCTGTGTGGGTTCTCATGTGTCGGATTAAGTGTTGCCTTTGAGCTGCCCTGTGCCCACACTCCCCACACATGTAGGGTTTCTCACCCGTGTGCTTTCTTTGATGCCTGTGCAAAGCGCATTTCGTTGCTGCAGAATAGTCACACTGGTCACACTTGAAGGGTTTTTGTCCTGTATGGGTTCTCATATGTTGGGATAAGCTACACTTCTTAGCTGTCCTGTAGCCACACTCCTCACACATGTAGGGTTTCTCACCAGTATGTTTAACCACATGGCTTCCCTTCTTGCCTTTGCTCTCCTGTACCTGTGAGGTTGATGTGTTGTCAGGTTGGGGAAAGTTCACATCACACGTTTCCTGCTGCAGGCCCATGTCTGCTGTCTGGGTCTCCCTACTGTCACTCTCATTCACAGGGTGCTCCGAATCATGCACCTTCTTCCCAGGGTGCTCAGTAAAGCTTATCACCTTCCCAGGATACCCAACACACAGCTGTCCCGAAGAATGTTCACGGCTGGGATCTTCCATTTCTGCTCTGTGGGGGAATAGATTATAGAATAAAAACTTGTTGCTAGACGTGTGATACATACTAAGGTTGTGTGTTTTACTTGCAAACTACAACTTTTCAGAGGTTCTGTCTGCAATAACGATTGTCATGTTATGAAACTAAACTTTTTCTAACCAACACTGGAAGAGCTATCCGCTTCTCATGTGTTTTTGTCTACTAGTAACTGGAAATTCAGTGCCAATTGTAGTTTCAGCACTCGGTTCCCAGTGCTGACAGAAGGGTTTCCAGTGATGAAGCTGCATCAGCACTGAACTTCCAGTGCTGAGAGAGGAGACCGCTACTTTTGTATAATTGCGTCTGTCATCTTCTTAAAAAGAACAAATAAATCAAATTTCTCGTGACAAACGTACTGTTTGGAAAATGTTGGTCTATACGTATGTGGTGGTACCATGTAATGGAGGATTTTTATCAAGACAATGATTTGTTTATCGATATATCATATGAAATCAAATTCATAACTGGAACCTCATAAAGGCACATGCAGTACATGGGTATAAAACAGTATATAATCGGACTGGGTATAAACTAGAAAGTCTTGTGTGTCAGATTTTGAAGTACAGGTAACCCTGTATACATCCTCAATGCCCCCCTCCCCATCAACATACCAATCACAAAGTGACAAACACACTTCTGATTCTAAATTACCACCAGACTAGCACCAACCAGAATGCACTGACGACAGTAGCAGGTCTTACCTATAGATCTGTGGTGGTTAATCCGTCTTCACGACCTCTGGAATTCCATAAAATCTCGACAAAATTTTTCTTCGGAGATGATAGCAAAGACGAAGACGCAAAACAAAATGGCGGACGTCAGGTCACTCCAGGGCAAAGGTGAGGGGTTACTAACCTGATACTCACTTCGCAATAGGATAAACTAGAGATGGCCGCATATCGATGCACTCTCGTGGTTTTGGAAACGTGGATGTATGGGAACCACATCAAACACTTGTGCAACATTTACTTTCATTCAACAGTAAACCTAAGGACAGAAATTGTAACCTTTTCATACACTAATGTCGTCATGATAATACTGCATAACATTGTATACATTATGTGGTATGCCAAAACTGTTGTATTACGTAGAAATTTTGTCCCAATTTTAAATCTGGTTCTTATACCAGTGACTATGCACAGAATTTAAATCAAAATCGATTTTGTACGTTCTTGATAATCAGACTTGTGTACAGTCACAGCAGCTGCAAGGACAACTGTCCCTGCTAGGAGGCACTGTTGAGATACATGCAGGCTTGCTGTGGCCAATATTGCCTTCGCCAAAATTAAGCCACGGTTGCTCATCCATATTCTAACCTGCTATATCAGAGTAATATACAAAATACAAAATTATAAACACCAGTCTTTCTTCACACATGTTTATCTAAGTTCTCAAACGTTAGAAAATAAAACAATTCAAAACACTTTGTACAGAAATGTATCATTTCATATATATGCATGTAAAACACCTGAACATACTGGAGTTAAGCAGGTTTAGTTAATTATAAGTAAATATTTTGGAAGTCAAGAAATGCTTGCTCCATATTGAAACAACGATATCTTCCACATGTGAGCCTGTCAACAAATCTAGAGAGCATTACCGGATATAGGAAAATTGGTTTACACAAACAATTTGTACTCCCTTTGCTTACGTTTAAAGCTCTGAGGAAGGTGTCTAAGAGACATCGAAACGTAAGCAAAGTGGGTCCAAATTGGTTGTGTATATATTCTACCAATCTGGTGAAATTATTTTGGACGGATCGTTACCTTCCCCATTCTTAATGAGAAGTCTGTCTAACCTATCTATGCCTTGTTAGTGTTTGTTCATCCATATTATCCTATGCCGACCTAGAGGATGCTTGTTCTTGTGTAAATATTATACAATATGGATGCCTCAAATGCTAACTTCGAAGCAACAGGTACATAAAAAGTTGTTGAAAGTTAAAATATTAAGAATCAATAACGATCTGGAGGGCTACCACACGACACTATCAAAATTTGAAAGAAAATTACTACAGAATGTGCATATTACACTAACAAACACATGTAAACATATTATAGTCACACAATTTATCTCAGATCCAACACAACTTGGGGTGACACAAACACTGACGGCGAAACGTCTCACATGACGGCGAAACATCCTCGCCGACGGCAAAAAGGTATGACGGCGAAATGACCTGATTGCCATGACATGACCTGACTGGTCAAAGGGTAGCTAGCCTTGACAAACATTAATTACCTACATAATATATCAGTATGTGTGCTACCATCTCTCGAGATAGAAGGATGCCTGCCAAAAGATACAGAAAACCAGTACCGGCGTTCGTACATTTGACAGGAAGAGCTTTTTACGCTTTTTTTGTGCAGATAACTTGAGTTTTCGATATCAGTTAAAAATTTGCACCAGGAGACACAAGGTGTTTCCACAATGCCTAAGTATTAAAGTCAGCACGTCTTGCTGTATACTAATATATCCAACGCTATACTGTGGTCACGCTGAACATGTTGGCAGTTACACTTAAGGCGATATTAAGCCTGTCTGCATCTTCGTTTTACAAAATTTTAATAACTTTTCATTTTGACTTTTGACAACTTATAGTGTTCTATTTGTGTGGTGGCTTAATGCCCTAGCACCATTACTGAAAACTGAAACTTGATAAATACACGTTTTGCAATTATTAGGTGATATTGTGATTTTTTTGTTTCATATCAAGAAGGCCTCTAGGACGCGAGAAAAGTGACAAAACATAGATGCGAAAAGAAATGTCTAATATCCTACATTCTACCTTCCTAATGAAATTAATGTCGGAAGTAACGAAGTATGTTTTGACAGAAGGCATCACGATACAAATCATACATGTTTTAGCTATAGAATTCTTGAAAATACAAACATAACAGTATTGCTAAAATAAGACAAAAAGATGTGGATTGAATATAATGTGCCTAACTTGGCAATGGCTTTGTAAGCAAAATTGTACGGAAACTAACAAATACAAAGTTAATCACAGCACATAAAATTATATATGTAACAAAAAGTAGAATCATATGTACAATAATGGTAAAGTTTCCTAAAGGGCAGGTATCTTTGTCTGTGTGCCATCCTACATGAATTACTTGAGTAGGGCTTGCATACCACCCACCTCTCTCACCAAATGAATGGCCTAGGATACTACCTACAAAGGCACCCAGGGTAATGGTATATTTCATTCACTCCTGTTAAACTTTAAGACATACATAAATAAATTCAGTCCCTTATAGAGATATGCTACTATCAATAAGAAAGAATGAAGCATTTCTGTAAATCTTCTTACTTCTACTAAATTATACCCAGCCAAGAATTGTTACGTAGACATATTATTGATAGCATTGATAAGATTAATACTAGGTACCCACTTGCAGGAATTTGTGTTTTAGGAGATTTTAATAGATGTGATATTAGCAATATTCTTAATGGAGCCCAGCTAAAACAGCTGGTCAGACAGCCTACTAGAGGAGAAGCCATTCTTGATTTAATTATTACCAATTTGAAGCCATTTTACCAAATTCCTCGGATTGAGGAGCCCTTAGGAATGAGCGACCACAATACTGTTTTATGGTTTCCCAGTGAATACAAGGTTATCAATACGAAAACGAGGTCAAAAATTCGCCCTTTTAAGGACTCCGAGGTCCGCTCTTTCGGACGGTGGATTTCCTCCCACCCGTGGATTGAAGTTTTTGATGCCCACGACATCCAAACTAAAGCTAATATTTTCTATGAAACTCTCCAAAGTAGAATAGACCATCATTTCCCTATGAAATCTGTCGTTAAACACAATACTGATAAGGAATGGATTACTCCCCATATCAAATCACTTATTAAGAAGAGACAGCAAGCTTTTCACTCTGGAAATATGGCATTGTATAGAAAGCTAAGAAACAGTGTAAATCGACTGTGTATTAAGGCAAGGAAAAGATATTATGTTTGTAAGATCCATGTGTTAAAGAAGGAGAATCCGGCCAGGTGGCATGCGTGTCTACGCAACATACTAAATTCCAAGCGGAGTGTATCAGTGTCTGTGCCCAGCAGCACTCCTCTGACTGACAGCGATATTGCCAATGTGATCAACCATCACTTTTCTGACATCGTTAACGAACTTCCATGCCTTGACCTTGAGTCATTGCCATCTTACCTGCCTTCTCCTTCTAGACCTCCGCATATACATTCATATGAGGTTCATGAAATCTTGAAGCGCCTTGATGCCAGGAAAAGTTGCGGCCCTGATAACATTTCCCCGAAAATTGTCAAAACATTTGCTGTCGAATTTAGTGAAATTCTTGCCCATATTTTCAACTGCTCATTGGAAGAGGGACGTGTTCCCAAACAATGGAAAGAAGCCATTATTGCTCCAATTCCAAAGAAAGTCCCAGCGTCAGTAGACAATCTACGACCAATATCACTCACTTCTGTTTTTATGAAAACGTTAGAATCGTTTATTTCAAAATGGATTTTCCAAGACATTGACAAAATTCTGGATCCAAACCAATATGGCAGTAGAAAAGGGCGCTCATCTGTCCACTACTTGGTTAGTATGATCGATTCAATTCTTCGCGGTGCTGAGACCCCTAAAAGTATCCAGACTGTTTTGCTGACTGATTTTAGCAAAGCGTTTGATAGAATTGATCATACTATCTTAATCCGTAAATTGTTATCATGTGGTGTGCGCACTTCTATTTTACCATGGCTTTGTGATTTTCTTACTGAGCGTACACAATGTGTCCGGTACCGAGGCGTTATTTCAAGTTGGGTGAAAATTGCATCCGGTGTCCCACAGGGGACTAAACTAGGGCCGATCCTGTTTCTTGTATTTGTGAATGATGCTATGCAATTTTCTCTGGATAGATGGAAGTATGTTGATGATCTGTTGTTAAAAGAAAGTCGATTATTCAGTGAAGAGAGTTCAATGCAGACAACAATCAACCAACTAGATACATGGTCATCTGAAAACCGTATGACATTGAACGATGATAAGTGCAAATTAATGTGTATTACCTTCATGAAGGATCCCCCTCTACCTCCTGTGTTATTACTGAATGGCAAAGCCTTGGAGTACACTGAAGATGCCTGTATACTAGGTATCTGGATGTCTGCGGACTTGAAATGGGGAAAACATACTGACGCTATTATAAAAAAAGCAAGCTGTCGTCTTTTTTTGCTTAAAAAACTAAAACGCTCTGGTGTCTGCACTGAAGATCTCTGTGAGATATACCTATTATACGTCCGACCTATTATGGAATATGCGGCCCCGGTATGGCATCCAGGTTTAACATGCCAACAATCAGCTGCATTAGAACGCATACAAAAGCGTGCGCTAAGAATAATTCTGGGCAGCGATTATACTTGTTATGCCGAAGCTCTATGTATGCTAAATATTTGTACCTTAAAATCAAGAAGAGAATTGCTATGTCTTAAGTTTGCGAAATCCATGTTTAATTCTCCCACTTTTCGAAGCTGGTTGCCTGCTACACGTAATGAAGTTCACAACAGAGATTTAAAACGAGGGCTCGAGCTTAGCATACCTTTTGCCAGATATGATAGGCACAAAAACAGTGCCATTCCATACTTGTCCGCACTCTTAAATACTGATTTATAGCCTGTTATCAATGTCTTATTACCACTACATGGAAATGTTGATTGCCTTGGCGCGGACCGACTGTTGTTAGTATGTTATGTTGTATATATCAGGATTTTTTTAAAGACTGAGACTAACTTAATTCAGCTATGTTTACAGCAATGTATAACAAGCTGCAACGTTGTTTCAGTATGTCTTTGTATGTATATGTATATATGTATGAATAAACCATTGATATAAAACCTGGTACATCTAGCAAACTCTAGATCATTTCGTAAAAGATATGATCTAAACAAAATGTCGATATTAAGTACTAAGCCATACTTTCAATGTTCTTATCCTGCACATTAATACTGAATAGCGTAAGAGGTGATGTGTCTTTATGTCCCCTTAAGATACGGTAGGTATATACGTGCCACAGCAGAAGAAGAACCAAACGCATAATAATATCTTATTAATAGGCAGATTTGCCTTCAACTCTTTCCAGGCATCAGCAGACCTGTCATATACATATACCCGATATACCATGTCGTCATGGAAGTCACTAACACAGGCTAACAATATGTGCAGCTGGTTCTCCAGTACGGAAAGAATAGGAAAACGGGCAACATAGAGGTTTTCTGGCTTCTCCCAGCCTTGCAGTTTCTGCCAGCGGCCTGACTCTGTGTCGTACACCATTGTGTAAGTGAAGCTGTAATCTGTACAGAAAATCTCTGTTCCCATGGCAACAGCTGTACATACACTATGAATGATCCCAGGTGGGGTCCGCTTGCTCCACCGATCCTCCCTTGGTTCATAGCGATGCATTTCCTCGTCTGTGAGGAAATAGATATGTGAACCACAGGACAATGCTGCTACTTCGTCTTTAGTTATGTCAAGTTGTAGCTGTGAACACTCCTGCCACTGGTTTGTGTGCGGGTTATACTTTCTCATCTGCACCAATGGCCGGCCGTCATAAAAAGCAAGGTAATACAAAGTCCCATCAACTTTAAAAAGGTGTTCATCATACAAGTCGTCGTCTGGTCCCTTAGATATCGAGGGTACACCTGCTTGTTCCCACATGTTTACTGCATGGTTGTACTTAAACAGAGAGAACTTATTCTTTTCCTCTGATCCTTTAGTTTGCAGGATATAGATGTCGTTATCACTGGTGACTGTCATGATGGAGGACTTAGGAAGGTCTTCTGGCTTGAAACTGCAGGTGATGTACTTCCCTTCCTGGGGGTTCATGAAGAGGAGCTCGTTGGAACTAGAGAGGGACCAAGGTAGCAAGGTTTACATAGACAAACTACAGAAACTCCAAAACAGGGCAGGTAGGGTTATCCTGGGCTGTGACTTGTACACACCCAGTGAAACCATTATGCATACTCTTGGATGGACCCCCGTGGTGGACATCCTCAAGAGAAACAAAGCGGTACTTGTTTTCAAGGCATTGAACGGAATGTCCCCTCCCCACATTTCAGGCCTATTCACAGAGCTAAGGGGGGTTCATTTCCACAACACACGACTCAGAGCACAGGGTGGACTACAACTACCCAAAGCTCATCTTCAGTACAAAAAGAAATCCCTTTCATGTAGTGGTGCGGTATTATGGAACTCACTTCCAGCTAGAGTGAAAGCAGCAGCCTCTGTTCAGTATTTTAAACACATGTATAAAAAGGAATGCCTTACCACTTAAGAGCTGATGTCTGTAAAAACCAAGCAAAATCAAAAAAAGTTGGCCAAACTAAAAAAATCAATTTTCCTTAAATTTTGTGTGGTGGTAGGGCCTTGGTCCAAACCTACAAAAATGGCAAAGTTTTAGATCTGCGGTCACCGGTTGCCATGGCAACGGCCATTTTTCAAAATGGCGGATTTTCACCAAGGGAAGGCCTTAGTCGCGTACAAAATAGACCTTCTTTGGACTCCTGTAGCCCCCACAAATTAACAGATATTTTATTGATTCTCACATATGTTATTACCCATATTTAAATGAGAAAAATGATATATAGTGATGCTCGAAATATTTTTGTAGTGAGGTGCAGCAGATGTTTAAAAGTGATGTGTTTTCGTGAATTTCCAAAATTGACAAAAATCCATTTTTTTACCATTTTCATTGACCATTAGCTCATTAAAAGGCAAATCAATTTGCTTGATTTTTGGCACAGTTATAGTTTGGACCTTTGCATACATCGTATGTAAAAAAAAAAATTGGGACTCGTACGGAACGGACCGTGGTGACCCCGAGAGTAAACCAATATTTCCATTTCAAGAAAATCGTAACCATAGTATTATTCCTGGAAAAACAGTCATAGCTTACCAAAAATGAATCTCAGTTTCCTTTTATGTAGCAGAGATACCTACCTATCACTTATTAAAGCAGGGTCGTTCGAGATTTTTTTATAATTGCCTTTAAAATGATTTTATTGAGTTTTTTTGGTCATTTTTACACCAAAAATGTATATTTTGGCCCCAGTACCCTGGTATTACAACCAAATGACCTGAAATTTGGTATAGAAATGCCCTGGACATGTACACACATGGGTTGATAACTGGTTTGCCATATAATAGAACAAAATGCTTAATTTTGTGATTTTTTGGTGCCATTTTTGGCCCAAAAAGTACATTTTTGGCCCCTGTACCCTGGTTTTACAACTAAATGACCTGAAATTTGGTATAGGAATGACGTGGACACATGCGCACATAGATTTAATAATAATATTGGCATACTGTGCAACAAAATGCTAAATTTTGTGATTTTTTGTGATTTTTTGTGATTTTTTTATACAAAAAAGTGCATTTTTGGCCGACATCTGCTTGAGAGCAAATACAGCATATTTCAGCCATACGCATTCCCATGCAACACTGAACTGTTCCAAATCACCCCTGCGCAAAAATGGAACATTTTAACAGTAACTTCCCTCAAAAAATTAACTAATATTGTGAATTGATACTACTCCACAGGAGCTCCTATGCATAACCAATTGGGTATTGGAATCGCCAGATGCTATTTTTTGTTCGAAAGTCAAAAAAATCACCACACCTTCCTTTCAGAAAATTTCCATCATGAAATTACATGAAGCCATTCAACAATTTCCAGTACAATAACTAGGTCTAATTGCCGTTATAAGCTCATTGTGATGTCAGTACATTTATCATGGCATTGAAAGTTTTTTTTTAATTCAAGTAGGGAATAAGTTTTACTAATTATCAAGCAGGTGAAGGTACTGTGCAGTAATAGTGGTTGTTTTCTTCAAGCTGAAAACATAAATCTTCTTGTTTTTTATGAGCCATTACCGAAACAGAGACGTCTCAAACTTTTAAAAGAATTTTACCGCACGACTGTCGCTTCATATTTTTTTCTGAAAATCCCAGGACCAACAACTTAACCCTATCCAGACCAGGGGGGGGGGGGGTAAATATGGCCGCGCCAACTTTGACGCCGTATAACTGGCCAACGACGTGTGCTAGGACTAGGAAAGTTGGTGACTTTTCCTAAAATATTATTGGCAACAGTTCTGTGAAAAAATTTTAGTTTGTGATTTTTCGTGTTGCCATTGCAACGGGTTTCAGACAGGCATATTTCCCCAAATTTACTAATTTCAGTTTGATTTATGGGATTTCATGGTTCTATTGCTAGATCAAACTTGTTTATTTATATCATTAACATCCTGTGTAAGTTCAAGTTACATTTGTAATCAAATATTCATAATTTATGCTAATTTGATGACGTCATGGGTCAAAATCCAAGATGGCGGACAATGTCATTTTCAACGATAAATACATGTCATTTTTAATCAAATACCGTCAAAATCTTTTATTTTCTTACAAAACACAATCACTTGATCATTTTAAGTCCATTTCTATTGTTCTTTTGGGTTATATGTGGAAAAAGTCGTATCTTAGAAAATTCAAGCGTGTCGATCCAAGATGGCGGACAAATTACGTCATTTTCTGACGTCATATAGACGTCAGTGCCGTCGTCATTGGCAACAAAAGACTTGGCAGACTTAGACACCAATAAGATAAGCTTTATAATCATCATTTTGTTCAATACATTTAAGTATAGCGGAAATTTCATATTTTGAAGATTTTAGCCCAAAATATGACATTATGACGTCATAATGACGTCATATTACGTCATAACGAAACCAAAATTACAGAAAATATAAAATTTTACTAGTACATCATCGACTCCACATTTAGTGATCGTAACCCAAGCCGTATTGAAATTACGAAGGGGGGGGGGGTCAAAAGAGCCCCCCCCCCCCTCCCTGGTCCCAGGAATAAAAAAAAAGCCTGGTCTGGATAGGGTTAACTTGATGTGGCTTTATCTATATATTTTATCTTCCTTCTTTGTTAAGTATATAATTCTGCATACCACTGTTCAACTGTTTTACTTTGTATGCAATCAGCTTTTGGGCCTAATCATGTCTTAGTGTAACAATTTCGTACCCTGGCACTCAGAGTGTTTAATTGGGCTGAAAGTCTGACAGTTTAAAGTTACTTAAAATTTGAAAGTTTAAATTTTACGTCAAACAACAACGACAACACTAGAAACACCTACATTTGGTCGGAAGAAAATATAGCACTTTTTTCCTAGTCCAGTAAGGGAAATGTGGGCACTATAGACAGGTGGCCACTATAGAGAAAATGCTGATCCATTGACTAAGAGCAAGTTACACGATGTCAGTACCCACTGATCTTTATTCATATAAACATTGCATAGTTAAGGCAATTATTTAGATTTACAGTTCAATAAGTTCTGAAGGAAAATATTGATGACAAAAGAATCATTCTCACCACTGTCAAATTTGTTGCTAGGTCACTGTTGCTAGGGCACTATAGACTTTGCGGTTTCAAGTTTCAAACGCGGGAGTTTCAGATGCCGTGTGCTATTCGACAGCGAACCTCATGCTACATGATTATTATCCATCCCTTGGACTTTCCCACAACGGTGCTACTACAAAATTTTAATTAGTCTATAGTTGCCGCTACACTTGTCGTTAGTGATGCAGAAATATACCAATTCTACGAGGCCCTGAAGCCCTCTTTACAAATCAACAAATTGTTGGCGAGCTCCAAATGTGCATTTTCGGCCGGAGTATGACTGGCGTTTTGGCGATTATGCGGGCCTCGGGCGGCAATCCGACGGTTTTTGACTCTCTTTTTTTTCGGTAGGAGTTTTACCGAACTCTTCGGCCTCGCGCCAGGCTCGTTCGAGATTCCTGCAATAACCGGACGATATTTCGTCCGACTTTTGACAAGCTTGGCTTGCTTTGTGCGAGCGTCGTGTTGTTGTCGCTGGGAGCTTGGGAGGGCTCCGGCAGAATTTTAACTGTCACCTTATCAATTTGACACCTGTCATGAACACATACCTTTGTTTAGAGCTTTCATCTTTAGTGGACAATTTGGTCCGTAATGTAAGATAATAAAGACTACTGTATGAACTTTTCTGAGAATGCTGCGTACCTTTTATAATGAAAGGCAATTGAACACCAAGATAATACTTCTTATTTGTTTTTTTTGCTATAGGTTTGGATGTGTGGGATCATATATTCTTCATATCTGAAGGCTTCCAGCCTGGAACTCGGGCGGCTTTTGCCGGCCTTCGCCTGAGGTTTGTCGGAGGTTCGCCCGATTTCCGCTTTGTCAAAATTATTGTATTATGGTGACTCAGACAGGTCTGTTCACTTTGTGGCTCCGTGGTAGTTTTTGGATTGGTTGTCACAGCGTTCCTGTTAATATTATTGTTTTCAGTGTGCCCGCCCAGTCCACTTATGTCCTACATATTTCCCGCAACTCGGAAATTAAACTTGATACAAAATTTGGCGTTTTACAAGGTTAGTAAGTTCTGACTTCGACCATGTTTAAGACATAGTACAATCTAATTAAAAAAATTACAATCAGTTGTGTTGGACAGACGTCGGACGAGCTCCGTCCATTTGTAAAGGGGGAATATTTTCAGCGAAAAAGAAGTGAGAAAGAAGAAGGAAAGAAGAAACATTACGAATACAATCCATTTCACCATACCTGTGGTATGGTTGAAATATAATTATCATATAGCCAGGCGCGGCGGACCAATCAGAAGGCCCCGTTCCACGTTGGTTATGACGCCGTAACACGTAGATTCAGGCCAGGCAGGTGGGTATCGCTCCCCTGATTGGTCAGAATGAATCGACACCGGTACGCTCACTCGGTGGTTTATTCGGTGGTTATCGCACCTGACCAGGGATTATCTCACCATATACACTTCGGGCCGGGGCATTAACCCTTTATTAATAGCCTAAGCACCAGTATAGTAATCGCAAACCTTGCTTGAATAAACACCAACTTCCGTATGCTCCTGGAGAACCGCAGCATTTCTGGAGTTCACACTCATATTTCGGAACTTCGGCACACTCATGCGGCGCGGTCGGCTCCACCTGGCAGGTATATGTTGTTATACTGAATGATGATAAAAGAAACAAATACTTTTTAAAAAGCTGTCATTTTGCAAAGATCTGCGTGTGTGAAAGGATTTTTCTAGTCATTGAAATGTGCTGAAGACAGTCAGTAAAGGGTTGTTGAGTTGTTGAGAATCACCTGGCTGTATGCATGAAGTTTGTTTTACGTGATGAATGTTTGTAGGGCATTGCTGTCAACAAAAAGATGATCTCTTGCGACTGAATTGTGATTGACACAAGTGTAAATGTTTTTCATTAATTATACGAATGAGAACCCAATTTGCATAAGAAAATATATCAGTTGATCATCTTTTCTACAAAAATAAAAATGTGTTCCAAGTATCAAAGTCTTTGCAATGAAAGCTATTGTAGCATTTTCTCATAAATTATGTAAGCGAGACCCTAATTTACATAATTTTGGGTCTTACAAGCCTTTTAGCTTAAAAGGATCAACTTAACGTAGCTACCAACTGTCGCAATAATGAAATTTTAGTCATTTAGCCATTTAACACAATACTATTGTAACAATTTCTTATTAATTATGCAAATTAGGTAACTATCAATATTTCCCCTTTTCCTCCTAAGTGGCCTATTAGGAAATGCTGTCGATTAATAAACTTTCCTCATTTATCATGCAACTTAGCCCCTTGGTTGCATTAATAGTCCTTAAAAACGGAAGACGTCTTTGAAGTTATGTACAGATCAAAAAACACGACCATCCGACAGCCCCTTCCCAAGTTATTCCCCTCCAACGGAATAATGAAACTACGCATGCGCGGACGAATTGCTGTGGAATTTTTGCCAATCGGACATATGCTACACACATGTGTCTTATAAGCCCACGTGGGCTGGGCGTTCTAACGCATTTCACGTTAATAAAATTCATTACTTCATTCATTCATTCATTCATTCATTTGTTAGGCTACGATTTCTCTTTCTCAATTTCATATGCCATGTGTTTGAGTATCCTATTATGAAAGGCTATAGATTTATAAACTGTTCCCATTAATAATGCAAATTAACCCTGATTTGCATGATTAGTATTAGACATCTAAGAAGCTATCTACATTTCAAATACCGTGATGATCCGTCAACCCCTTCTTTAGTTATTCCCCTTTAAAGGGTACACGCGGAAAAATTCCAGAAGTACCTATTGAATTTTGGGAATTCTTACCAAAAGGACACGCTCTATATTGTTAGGCTAGCCCCTAAGCCGTTGCCAAAAACGAAATTAGACGACCCAGCAAAGACAATTAATTATATGTTTGGACGTTTGCCATCGAAAAAAAACTTTGTTGTAGTCTTTCAAAACTCAAACTCAATAAAGGCTGCACGGGCAATCTCCATGGAGGAACGCTACATAGCTCCATGGAGCCAGGTCTGTGCTCTCTAAATGTATACACATGGTTCGCGTCTTTCATGATATTTTTCATATTACTACAGAGAGTTACCAGTTCCGTATACAGGCCTCCTTCCACTATGAATGTATACACCTGGTTCACGCCATGAATATGCCATGGTCATGATAAACATACCATGGTCACGTTTTTATAAACGCAAATAGATCTTAGGCTCCTCAATTTGTGGATTTTTTTAATAAATGGAAATAATTCAAAAGATGACAGATCATCACGACCTCTGGTGTGTAAGTAGAGGACATAAAATGAACTACAAACATTTTCAGACTAAGAACGAATATAATAATATTTTTAGTACTTGTCCACCTCACCTGAAGACACACCAAAGTCCATAAGGACGATCATAATATGAGGAACCAAAGCAGCATCCTCGCAATTCACACCCGGCTACAACATTGCCAAAGCCAAAGCCACAAGTCCTGGTAGACGTAGGCAAGCAGCTGTATAGTATTGCTGTAGTAAAATATGATAAAAGAAAAGAACAAGATTAATAAAAAGGCCGGTATTTGCGTAGGAGCGAATTCAGCTATTTTCCCTCCTCCTTGGAAAAATTGGACTGTTCCAAAATTGAATTTGAAAAAAAAGTAAATCCCATGTAAGAATGACTGGAAACTACTGTGTTTTCATACTAGTACTGTACAGTAATCACACTTTTATTTCTTGATTACAACACGCACACAACATGTTAGTGTTTCACACATTAACAAAGAAGGCACCGTTGTTCTTCAAGAAAGAAAGTTTTTTTTATTTTACTAACGGAAATTGAGTCGTATTTTCTCCACAGATTCAACACGTTATATAATATGCCGGCATTACTTTCTAAAGAACCCTCGCAGGTCTCCAGGGAGCCCAGGGCAGTGAGATCTTGTGTGGAACAGAGTCTAACTATTAATATTTTTTCTCAGCTTTTGCAGAAGAAGATAATCGGAAACTTGCACACATTCATATATATTACACCAGTTGACATGTTTGAATATACTATTAGTTATCGAACAAACTCAAACAAAGACACGGTTTGGCAGATAAAGGAAAAAAGTTTAATCAAGAAAAACTTTTTCGGAGAAAAACACAGCACTAAAACTACTTAAACAACTATAAATAAATTCTTATCCTTCAATAACATTTGGCGGAGAAAGGGGTGGTGGAGGTTGAAAAGGGAGAGCAGAGAAAAAGCGTGCGACCCGCCTGCCCAGTAAACCTCGAGTGACGTCACTCTCACGTGTTCCGTGTCAAAGGGCAAACGGGCCGCACCAAGACAGATAAAGTTTGCGATCAATTAATAAAAATTACAAAATGAAATTTTTCTCAAATAGATTGTTGCATTGTTTTGTGCTATATTTGTTTGTACATAGTTGTTGCTCAGAAGCCTGTTACACAGTTACGCATATCCATGGGATTAGAACTAAAATTACCTGTATTCCATTTACAATATATATGTATACCTTTGTATCATTTTAACAATAAATGGCTGTTGATAAACACATTGATTCATGGTTTACATAAGTGCTATTCGGTTTAAAGGCCAAACAAACTTTATTGAAATGGATGATGTATTTATAATTTTGTTGTGATACCCATTTTGACAGTATGTCTGTTACATTTTAACTGCCCTAGAAATATTTCTAAGATAAAAATCATCATCTGCATATTTCTTGAAAGCTACTTCGGCATTAAACCAGCACATATAGAAGACTAACTAGATGAATAAAGTTGATATATATCTTCAAAGAAAGATACCAACCAAGACGTACCATATTTTCAGAGTAAGTCATCCGCAGACCCATTATGTCTTTGCTGTATGATGTTACACACATTGATATACAGTCAGAAAGTACTAAATTACCAAACAACGTGAAAGCTCATTGTAACTCGGGCATATTTTTACAACGAATGCAGTACTGGAAACAGCAAATAAATCAAAATGGTATCGCTTACCTACATCTTATATAGTGGGAACCCTTCCCTCGAGAGAGACTGCAACAATATGTGGGTAATCAGTGAATGACTTAGTACCCTTTGACCCTGGGGTCAGCCAACATCACCAAAATGGCTGCCGCACACCAAGAACCCCACGCCAGCGCAGTTCGTCCTCGTTCTTACCAAGACGAGAGCCATACGAGAGGGTTTCTTGGAACTGTGGGTGACTTACAGAAGGCTGGGGTGCTGCAGGATGTCGTCCTTGAAGTCGAGGACCGGCGGTTTCCCTGCCATCGGCTTGTTCTGTCCGCGGCCAGCCTCTACTTCAGGGCCATGTTTACAAGTGACATGTCGGAAAGTCGTCAGAAGACGGTTGTTTTACAGGTAGGTTTGGTGTAGAATTGTTTCGATAGAATGAATTAGAGAATTTCCAATAATGCTACGTACCATACATTTGAGAGAACATATGAAACAGGGGAAATTCATTGTAACAAAGCGAACAAATGTTAAACTTTCCTTTGTCCCTCGTAATTCCCCCCTCCCCACCTACTGACCTCTTTTGAATTTGGGGGTCAACGTAAATTTGTAGCCACATTATAATGAGCATATATGTGTAAGGTCTCAGAGGTGGTTCGACGACTCAAAACCTATAAAAAGGTGCAAATAAAATTTACAAGAATTCAGTATGCAACCTACAAAAAATCTGAAAATGAGCATAGATTTGCCTGCTCGTTTGTCTATAAAAGACACTTTGGTTTGACCCCCAGTGGAGGTTATGGGACTTCAGGCGACGAACAGGAAGGGCCGGTAACAGTATCAAGGCGCAAATTCCCGCTGGCCGAAGAAGCAACGTAACCCAATCTATATACCGTATCAACACTGATACCTCTACCATTCACCACAGTTTCTAAACCGCTGTTGTGCACAGAAGAATAACTACGGCCTTTGCAAGTACAGTAGTGCACTATTTGACCCGAACTACTTTTGGGGACGGATAAAAACTGTCTTCTGAGACCTTAACAAGAAATAATTCTTTACAGTTATCGGACACAGATGAAGTACTAGTAAGAAGTAGTAGAGATTATGTAGATAAGACAACAGAATGGGAGAAAAAATGACCTCCTAAAGATAATGAAGCAAATTTGTGATATATTTCCTCTTTATACACTCTGACTTTGCTACCTTATGTGTTGAATGCTTGAACATTGTTACAATTTACTGTTTTGTAGGGTATAGATGCAGGCATGTTTGAGGAGATCCTGAGTTACGTCTACTCGGGAACTCTCCATGTGTCCCTGGACAAAGTGCAGCCCCTGTACCAGGCAGCCGACCTCCTCCAACTGGACTATGTGAGAGACACCTGCAGCAGCTACATGGCCATGAACGTGGAACAGTCCACCTTTGTGGACCTGTACACGTTTGCTGCTGTTTTTTCCGTGGACATTGTCCTGAGGCGTTGTGTGGAATGGATCAGTATGAACTTTACTGAGGTGGGACTGACATTTGATAGTAGGTCACTTCTGTCGATCATGATCTTGAAAAAAAAAATAGTTTGTCTTGCATAACTCAAGTTAAGGTAACTTTTGTTTGGCTATCAGTAGAACACTCAAAAGGAATACCTCCTTATTTGTTTTGTGATAACTGTTCAGTTTTAACAAGCCTGGGTTTAAGGCTTAACCAACATATATTCTGCACCTCCACAGTTTTCCCTTGGAGACGAATTCTGCCGCCTGAGTGTGAATCAGCTGACTGAGATTATCAGCCACGATCAGCTGGATGTCAAAGAGGAGACAACAGTGTGGGAGGCTGTGGTGAGATGGGTGCAGCACAGCAGGGAGGACAGGTTGGCGTTTTACTAATAGATATGGATGTGTACATGCTTCAGTGCACGTATGACCACAGAAGCTTTTCGTTATTAATCAACAAGTGACTTTTACCAGTTTCCCCAGAGATTCAAGATGTCCGAATTCTCTCCTGCAATGTATGAAAGTCTAATACCGCCATGTGAATATTTTGTACCCTACAGACTGCACCACCTACCCAGCATCCTCCCTCACATCCGCTTCAACATGCTGACCTCAGATGACACATCAGCCATCTTGGAACACCCCTTAGTAAGGGAGGATCCTGAGAGTTCTGAGGTCATTGGAAAAGCGGTACAGGAAGGGAACCCTGACCTGATGTCGAGGCTTGGGAGGACTACAGAAATGGTCCTGCTGTCCCATGCTGTGTCAGTATATTCTTATTCTTTGTTCCATTTTCCAGGTCTACAATCCTTATAGAAGGTTATTTGACACTTTGTGTATACACATTTTCACTGTCTCGGTTATCTTACAAGCACCCGACCTTTTTGCGACTAAAATGACCGAGTGGGGTCCAAACGAACTCCAAAATGTTTTGGTCAATAAGATCTTCGTTTCTATTCTTATCGATGATACATATCGATTGTGCATACATTGCTTAGTCATTATGAGAGGAATACTTTGATATGATAATGTGTTGATTATATCAGCTCATTATCATGATTTATGAAAAAGATCAGAGCATTTTGCACTAACCCTATTCTGAACAGGTAGGGGAATTTTGAGGTCCTCAGCAAATTTTATGCCGCATAACTCGTGAAAGGCTAGCGTGAGAGCTACCACAAAATGTCTTATGCCACCTAAGTAAATTCGTAATTTTTCTTACTAGGGCAACGGGATTCTAACAGGCACATCTTCGCCAAAATTTGTCACTTCAGAGTTAAACAGGGTTTTCTTGGTTAACTTCTATTGTATTTTTTTTACAGTTACATGAATTAAATCTTACGAAATTCAATATAGCTTTCATGGTCTATAATTTATAATTTATGCTAATTTCATGACGTCGTTGGTCAAAATCCAAGATGACTGCCCTTATTTCATTTTTCACTTAGCTAAATGACGCCATAATGTCACATTATCAGATGATGACACAAAAGGTATTGTGATGATTTAGTTTCACGAAATGTATCAATTTCCGTAAAAAAACACTTTGCAGAGAGTGTAGCAGACATTGACTAACAAAGTCAAGGAAGGAATTTATCTCCAGATTGAAGATGTTCAAATGACACTTCAATATTTACGCATGGCGTCCAAATTGGTGTTTGAGTGTTAACATACTTTGTGCCTAATTCCAACACATACTGAATTTCATTTCTTTGAGGCTGCAAGATTATATTTGATAGATAACAACAGTGCATGTAGTGATGTGGGCCTCATTCTTGAGGAAAGGGTTGAGTTTCGTGGCCATTATAATTGACTGTTGCTTATGTGTTCTACCCTCTTCATCAGTTCCAGTGATGTCCTCTTCATGAACCCTCCGGAAGGGAAGTACATCAGCTGCAGTTATGATCGTAAAAACCTTCCTGACACAGCAAACGTGACAGTCACTAGTGATAACAATATCTACGTCCTGACTTGTGAGGAAGAGAGTAGCGTTCAGTTATCCTTGTTTAAGTACAACCATGCGGGGAATTTGTGGGAAGATGCTGGTATGTCCTCAGTATCTAAGTGGCTGAGGCGGGGAAAAGATTTGGAATACTACTATAAGCACCTTGTTGAAGTTGATCACATTTTGTACTATCTTGCTGTTGATGAAGATGAAGAGGTGTTATTGATGATAAAGTACAACCAGCACACAGACCATTGGGAGGAATGTTCACAGCTGCAGCTTGACAATACTCTATCCGCCGTCTACAATGTTCTAGCATTGTCCTGTGGCCCACACATCTACTTCCTTACAAGCGACGAACTGCATCGCTACGACCCGAGCCAGGACCGTTGGTGCAAGAGGACCTCACCAGGGTACTTTCCTGAAGTCTGTACAGCCGTCGCCATGGGAACAGAGATTTTCTGTACCGATATGGATTTAACTCAGACTATGGTGTACGACACAGAGTCAGACCAATGGCAGACACTGCAAAGCTGGCCGAACCCAGGAGACTTTGATATCCACGATGTTCCCAGTCTTTTCGTACTGGACAACCAGCTACACGTACTGTTCAGCTGTACTAGCAACACCGAGGAAAGATGCAGAAACCTGCTATATGTGTATGACAGGTCTGCTGATGCCTGGAGAGACTTGAAGGCCACCTTGCCTAATAATGACTATGATGCGCGTGGACCTCATTTCCCTGTGGCACGTATATGCCCACGGTATCTTGGGGGGTGGGGGGGTGGACATGAAATAATTTCATAATTTTTTTCATCGTTAGTGCGCAGGTTAAGGAAGCATATAATGTGTATATTTATCTATTTATTTATTCATTTATTTATCTATTTATTTATTTATTCGAATTCACAGAAATGATCTGAGAGGATCCTGCAACAGGAATATAACTTTCCTCTACAAGGTCGGATCTACTTATACAAAGAAACATAATGAAAATAAACAATTAAAACAAAGAAAACTACATACATAACTTCTAAATGAATGGTTAAAACTATTGGGACAGTAGTTCTTGTTCTTGTTCTTGTACTGAATAACACCCCTTATTTTGTTGGGGCAAACCATCCAGGGTGTAGTGCTGCTGTTTATTGACCGTTCCTCAGGTGTTGCAACACCGCTTCCTTAAACTTGACGGGATTAGCTTGAAGTGTCGTTGAGTATGGCAGGGTATTCCAATCGATAGTGGTTCTTGGGAAATATGAATGTTTGTGACAGTCTTTATTAGTCTTAATGGGTTTGTATGAGTTTGGGTGACTATGTCTAGATTGCCTTGGGTTCGGCTGCAACTAGTAATCCACCGGTAGGGCTAGGAGATTTTGTCTAGATTTCTGGTAAGTCTGTTGGCTGTACTTCTATTTTTGAGTGTATCCCAACCCAGGTCCGAGACTAGTTTAGTGGCGCTTATCTGAGAATTTGGACAGTTCGGGACATTTGAAGCAAATCTAGCCGCTCTTTTTTGGACCGCTTCGAGTTTGGAAATGTGGTTTTTCTGAAAGGATCACATGCTGCACTGGCATATTCAAGATGGGGTATGACCAGGCTAGTGTAGGCTTTTTGTTTGACCTTTTTGGGGCAGTCAAATAAGTTGCGCTTAACGAATCCAAGGGTCTTTGTTTGCTTTGCATGTAATGTTATCTATATGGTTGAACCATGATAGTTGGTTATTTAAGGTAACACCCAAGTATTTGTGATTACTGGTTTCCGTCAGAATGTGGTTACCTAGCCTATAGTCATATACTTTGGGTTTACGTTTATGTGTGAACTTCATGACATGACATTTGTCAGGATGCAATTTCATCTGCCACTCCTCTTGCCATTTGTCTAATTTGTTAATGTCATCTTGTAACAGTGAATTGTCCTGGTCATTTTTGATTTCCCTGTAGATGACACAGTCATCTGCGAAGAGTCTAATGTTGGAATTTAGGTCGTCAGCTAAGTCGTTTATATAGATTAGAAATAGTAATGGGCCAAGGACGGTACTTGTGGTACCCCAGAATCTACATTTGACCATTCAGAGTGTTCACCCCCAACCACTGCCCTTTGTTTACGATTTGTTAAGAAGTTCGTTATCCGTTTGAGCAATTGGTCTGAAATACCGTAGTTTTTTTAACTTCATGAGAAGTTGGTTGTGGGGCACTTTGTCGAATGCCTTAGCGAAGTCAGTTATAATCATATCTGTTTGGGATCTGGTGTCAAGAGAAGTAGCTAAGTCATTTGTTGTCAATATGAGTACATGGAAGTAATCAGTCCCATCCATGAAATGAATGAAAAGTTTGTATCACTTTTGAACAATGAATATTTACTGACGGAAATATGGTCGTCGTTTTGTTTTATTCTGTCTAACGACCAATTTTACTTTGAAGAGGGTTAAAACTAAATTGTGTCATAATTACTTCTATGAAAGCATCCTTTCTAAATTCTCTCAGCTTTGAGGGGCTTCTTAGCGAAACAAAAATCACTACATTCATCACATTTATTGCAAAACATCTATGTTTAAAAACATCTAAATATAAAGACTTACCCAACACATCATAAAAATTATGTTTTTGAAAGAAAGACTCAACCTGAAGTAATGTTGGTTCTTCTAGTGTCAGCTATCAGCAGTTATATTCACATAAGGCAAGACGTGCCAACATACAAAATCATGTTGAAGCATCGTGTAATGGGGGTATATTTTCACTCTATCAAACCAACGCTCAAAGAACGGCGAGTAAAACATAACCTTCTTGCCAGTGGTACAGGTATCAATATCAGTTATTTACATCATATAATGGTATCTTCCATCTCAAGAAATGATGGAAGAATTCCTAGTGCTACATTATACGGGTAATCAGTGCTACATTATACGGGTAATCAGTGCTTGTCTAGTCTACGTACCCTTTGACCCTTCGGGCATACCATCATCATCAACATGGCTGCCGCAGACCGAGAAGCCCACGTCAGCACAGTTCGTCCTCGTTCCTACCAAGACGAGAGCTATCTGCACGGGTTTCTTGGAACTGTAGGTGACTTACAGAAGGCTGGGGTACTGCAGGATGTCGTCCTTGAAGTTGAGGGCCAGCGGTTTCCCTGCCATCGGCTTGTTCTGTCGGCGGCCAGCCCCTACTTCAGGGCCATGTTTACAAGTGACATGGCGGAAAGTCGTCAGAAGACGGTTGCTTTACAGGTAGGTTTGGTGTAGAATTGAGTTAGAATAGAGTGAATCAGAGAACTTCCAAAGATACTACGTACCATAGAGAACATCTAAAACATGGTAATTTCATTGTTTACCAAAACGAACAAATGTTGAACTTTTCTTTCTCTAGATATGCCCCCCTCCCCACCTACTGACCTCTTTGAAATTTTGAGGTCAAAGTTCATGTTTTTGGCCACATTACTATGAGCATGTATCTTCAAACAAAGAGAGAGATTATGGAGATAAAATAACAGAATGGGAGAAAAAATGACATTCAAATTAAGATAATCAAGCAAATTGTGATATATTTCCCTTCTTTATAGAAGTTTATTTGCAAGTTCGTGCCCGAGGGCTAATTGCAAGTACATGGTATACACATAGTGACAATGGACAGTCATAAACAATATTCTAATCTAATACTAGTGTTGGCTATTTCTAAACAGGTTGGGTTTGACTCCTTTTTTGGAAGCAGAGGGAGACGAAACGCCCACATTTTCTAAAATTTGTGGGTTCTGCGATTTCAAGAGAAAAGTGGCTTTCTAGTCGTCTGTCAATGTGAGGAAGTTGGGATAATACTTTATACACCCTTACAATGATACCTTATTTGTTGAATGTTTGCGCATTGTTATTACTAACTGTTTTGCAGGGTTTGGATGCAGACATATTTGGGGAGCTCCTGAGTTACATCTACTCGGGAACTCTCCATGTGTCCCTGGACAAAGTGCAGCACCTGTACCAGGCAGCCGACCTCCTCCAACTGGACTATGTGAGAGACACCTGCATCAGCTATATGGCCATGAATTTGGAGCGCTCCACCTGTGTGGACATGTACAAGTTTGCTGATGTTTTTTCTGTAGATATTCTCCTGAGGCGTTGTGTGGAGTGGATCGATATAAACTTTACTGAGGTGGGATTTACATTTTGATGGTAGGTCACCTTTGCAGATCATGAATCTTGAAACTAAATTGTCTTGTAAAACCCAAGTGACGGTAACTTTTCTATGCCGCCTATCAGTAGAATACTCTTTAGGAGTATTCCTTAACTTGTAGTGTTTACTGTTCAGTTTTAACAGGCCTTGTGTCAAGGGTTATCCAACATGTAAACTGTTCCTCCACAGTTTTCCTTCAGTGAGGAGTTTTGCAGCTTGAGTGTGAATCAACTGACTGAGATCATCAGCCACGATGAGCTGGATGTTAAAGAGGAGACAACAGTGTGGGAGGCTGTGGTGAGATGGGTGCAGCACAGCAAGGAGGATAGGTGGGTGTTATATAATTATAGGTATCGTTGTCTACATACTGCATTGCATCATTTGCATGTATGACTGTAGAAGCTTGCAGTTATTGATGAATGATTTTACCTGTCTTTCCCTGAGACTTAAGATACCTAAATTTTCCTCTTCAATGTCTAAATGTTTAACACCCTATTTGAATCTCTTGTACACCACAGACTGCCCCACCTACCCAGCATCCTCCCTCACATCCGCTTCGGCCAACTGACCTCAGATGACACGGCAGCCATCTTGGAACATTCGCTGATCAGGGAGGATCCTGGGAGTTTTGAGGTCATCAAGAATTTTGTAGAGAAAGGAAACAATGACCTGAAACCTAGACTTGGGAGGACTACAGAAATGGTTCTGCTGTCTGATTTTAAGTCAGTATATACTTATTCGTTTTACCTTCTGGCTCTACAATCCTTATACAAGGTTATTCCACATTTTGACGTCCTGCAATACACATTTTCCATGGAATACAATAAAAAGGCCCTGGGTCAAATCCCAACACTTACTGAATTTAATTTCTCTGAGGCTATAAGGTTAGATTTGACAGATAACGTCAGTGTATGCTGTGACATTGGCCTCATTCCTAGAAAAAGGGTATGCAAATCCATTTTATTGACTGTTGCTTATGTGTTCTACCCTCTTCAGTTCCGGTGATCTCCTCTTCATGAACCCTCTGGAAGGGAAGTACATCACCTGCAGTTACAATCGTAAAGACCGTCCTGGAGCCATGGATTTGACAGTCACCAGTGATAACAACATCTACATCCTGACTCGTGATCGAGAGAGTAACGATCGGTCTGTGTTTAAATACAACCATGCGGAGAATGTGTGGAAAAATGCTGGTATGTCTTCAATATCTAAGTCGCTGCGACCGGAACACCATTTGAATTGCCTAAATGAGCACCTCGTTGAAGTTGATCAAACTTTATACTACCTTGCTGAAAATACAGAAGGTGTGGTGTGGATGAGAAAGTACAACCGGCACACAGATCAGTGGCAGGAGTGTTCACAGCCACAATTTGACAATATTACATACAACTACAGTGCCGCATTGCCCTGCAGTCCACACATCTATTTCCTCACAACCTCGGAAGTGCATCGCTACGACCCGAGACAGGACCGTTGGTGCAAGCAGAGCCCATCACCAGAACTCAACCTTGAAATCGAAACAGCCGTTGTCATGGGAACAGAGATTTTCTGCACCGATTTTGACTTCAGTCAGACCATGGTGTACGACACGGAATCAGACTGCTGGCAGGAACTGCAAGGCTGGCCGAACCCAGGAAACCGTAAAACTAGTAGTATTCCCAGTCTTTTCGTCTTGAACAACCAGCTGCACATATGGTTCATCTGTTGCTATGATCATAATGAGGATGAAGAAGAACACGTAGTATATGTGTATGACAAGTCTGCTGATGTCTGGAGAGACTTGAATGCCACTTTGCCTAATAAGGAATATTTCCGGTATGGTCGCCTGTGCCCTGCGCGTATATACCTACCGTATCTTAAAGTACAGGATAAGGAGATCTAGAATGTAACAATCTTACAGGGCAGGATTGTTTAATGATATTTGTGTTAAAATTTGGCTTCTGACTCTGAGGAGAACCCAAAAGTGGGATAGATATTTTGGAACATTTGTAACAAGTTGCATTTTGACGGAAACCCATTCACAAAGTGCCGTAGCCAAATGGCCTGAAAGCAGAAATCGGCGCCGCCATATGTACCATGTACATTGCTAGGAGAATGTTAACTTTTCGGGTTCTTTTTTAAGATACTCAGCTTCTCATGACTGACTTGATGTGTCTTCCACGCATTAAAAAAGTTGTAATTGCTAGATACACCATTTATAAAAGTGTCGTAACAATTGTACTTATATTAATTTTCATGTTCATTTTCATGTCCTATAAAAGTTTTTTTTTTCTGTATTTGATTTTGTACTTTTTTTCACACTTTGTGTGATAGCCTGACGAGGTTTTGTATGTTAGTCTAAGTTTTGTATATTTAGACTAAGTTTTGAATGTTAGCCTGACTAAGTTTTGTATACGTATGTTACCCTGACTAAGATTTGTATGTTACCCTAAGTTTTTTTATGGTAGCCTGACTAAGATTTGTATGTTACCCTGACTAAGTTTTGGATGTTAGCCTGACTAAGTTTTGGATGTGAGCCTCATTAAGCCTTGTATGTTAGCCTATTTTTTTCATGTGAGCCTAATTTTTTTATTCTAGCAACCCTTTTAAGCCAGGCCTCTCGTTGTAGGTCTCCACGGAGCCCAGGACAGTGAGAGTTTATGTTGAACAGAGTCTGACTATTGATGTGAATTGTTTTAAGCTTTTGCAGAAAAAGATACTTGGAAATTTACACTCATTCATATGGATTACACCAGTTGACGTTTGCATATACTATGAATAACCTGTTGTATAATTTTGTGTTATGTTTCTTTACACTTAGTTATTCTTCAGAAGCCAGTTACGGTGTTACGCATGTCCATGAGATTAGAACAACTTTATATACCTGCACTTCCTTTGACAATATATATGTATATCTTTGTATAATTTAACAATAAATCGATTAATAAACACAATGATTCATTCTTTAGTTAGGTGCTATAGTACTAAGAAGAAATTGATAGATGATACATTCATAATTTTTGTTGTGATTTTTGACCCGTTTTACAGCATGTCTGTTACATTTTAAATGTTTCTAAGATAAAAAAAATAGCATTACCCCGTTTACTGCGTAAATGTATCTATGAAACCATCTGCATATTCCTTCAAAGCTACTTCGGCATTAAACCAGCACATGCAGAAGACATACACCTAAATGAGGAAAGTTGATATATATCTTTAAAGAAAGATACCAACCTAGACGTACCGTAAGCCATCCGCAGACCCAACATCTTTCTACTGTATAATGTTACACGCATTCACATACAGTCAAAAAGTACTAAGTTACCAAAACAATGAAAACTCGGGCATATTTTTAAAACGAATTCGAAGTCAGCACTGAAAACAGGAAATAAATCAAAATGATGTCGCTTATTTACATCTTATAGTAGGAACCCGTCCCCCGAGACAGATATAGACAGACCGCTACAATATGTGGGTAATCAGTGACTGACTTGACCCTGCTGTCATAGCATAGTTTATACCAAAATGGCTGCCGCACACCAAGAACCCCACGTCAGCGCAGTTCGTCCACGTTCCTACCAAGACGAGAGCTATCTGCACGGGTTTCTTGGAACTGTGGACGACTTACAGAAGGCTGGGGTACTGCAGGATGTCGTCCTTGAAGTCGAGGGCCAGCGGTTTCCCTGCCATCGGCTTGTTCTATCCGCGGCCAGCCCCTACTTCAGGGCCATGTTTACAAGTGACATGGCGGAAAGTCGTCAGAAGACGGTTGTTTTACAGGTAGGTTTGGTGTAGAATAGAGTTAGAATAGGGTGAAACAGAGAACTTCTAAAGATGCTACGTACCATAGAGAACGCCTTAAATGGGAAATCCATTGTTTACCAAAACGAACAAATTAAGGTCTCAGAACACAGTATTTTATTTATAATAACATTGAATTCGACTGATATGTTAGGAATTGACCTCGGCTGACTTGAACTGTAACGTTTTTGTTACCGTCAGAACCGCTGTTACCATGGCAACGGCCGCCAAGACCGCTCCCTATGCTTAAGTATAGGACTTAGTGCGGTCTAAAGCCCGCTCCGCTGGGGGTCAAATCAAAGTGTCTTTTATAGAAAAACGAGCAGGCAAATCTATGCTCATTTTCAGATATGTTGGAGGTCGTACCCTCGACTTCAACATACTAAATTCTTGTAAATTGTATCTGCACCTTTCTATAGGTTTTGAGTCGTCGAACCACCTCACTTTGGGGTCCTTAACCATGTAAATCCCCATAGGCGAAAAACTGTGTTCTGAGACCTTGAATCACAGCGTTAATTCCCCAGGGACGGGTAATAACATTGAATTCGACTGATATGTTAGGAATTGACCTCGGCTGACTTGAACTGTAACGTTTTTGTTACCGTCAGAACCGCTGTTACCATGGCAACGGCCGCCAAGACCGCTCCCTATGCTTAAGTATAGGACTTAGTGCGGTCTAAAGCCCGCTCGACCCCCCCCCCCCCCTTTTTCCGCCCTAAAAAAGACTAACCCCCAATCCAAATCACTCAGAACGGTAGAATGTGGTCTGGCAAGCATCTTGTAGAAGAAAAAGTCAACCAGACTATTAAATTTGTTGAGATAATGAGACCAATTAGCGGCCCCTCAGATAGTCCTTGTACAGGGCCGACACCTGTGCTAGGCGCCGAAGTGCAAAGTTGGCCATATCTCAGGAACCATTTGGATTTCTGTTCTAAAACTTGGTACGGTTTTATATCTTGACTAGTTTTATTGTATGAATGAAAAGAAATCCAAGGTCAAGTTGGTTTAAGGTCTCAGAACACAGTATTTATACGCGACCCCCGTCCCCAAAAGTAGTTCGGGTTAAAATAGTGCACCGCAGTACTTGCAAAGGCCGTAGTTATTCTTCCGTGTACAACAGCGAGGTGGAAACTGTGGTGAATGGTAGAGGAATATATCGTTGTTGATACGGTATAAGTTGGATTACGTTGCTCCTTCGGCCAGCGGGAATTTGCGCCTTGATACTGTTACCGGCACTTCCTGTTCGTCGCCTGCAGTTCCATGACCTCCGCTGGGGGTCAAATCAAAGTGTCTTTTATAGAAAAACGAGCAGGCAAATCTATGCTCATTTTCAGATATGTTGGAGGTCGTACCCTCGACTTCAACATACTAAATTCTTGTAAATTGTATCTGCACCTTTCTATAGGTTTTGAGTCGTCGAACCACCTCACTTTGGGGTCCTTAACCATGTAAATCCCCATAGGCGAAAAACTGTGTTCTGAGACCTTGAATCACAGCGTTAATTCCCCAGGGACGGGTAATAACATTGAATTCGACTGATATGTTAGGAATTGACCTCGGCTGACTTGAACTGTAACGTTTTTGTTACCGTCAGAACCGCTGTTACCATGGCAACGGCCGCCAAGACCGCTCCCTATGCTTAAGTATAGGACTTAGTGCGGTCTAAAGCCCGCTCCCCCCCCCCCCCTTTTCCGCCCTAAAAAAGACTAACCCCCAATCCAAATCACTCAGAACGGTAGAATGTGGTCTGGCAAGCATCTTGTAGAAGAAAAAGTCAACCAGACTATTAAATTTGTTGAGATAATGAGACCAATTAGCGGCCCCTCAGATAGTCCTTGTACAGGGCCGACACCTGTGCTAGGCGCCGAAGTGCAAAGTTGGCCATATCTCAGGAACCATTTGGATTTCTGTTCTAAAACTTGGTACGGTTTTATATCTTGACTAGTTTTATTGTATGAATGAAAAGAAATCCAAGGTCAAGTTGGTTTAAGGTCTCAGAACACAGTATTTATACGCGACCCCCGTCCCCAAAAGTAGTTCGGGTTAAAATAGTGCACCGCAGTACTTGCAAAGGCCGTAGTTATTCTTCCGTGTACAACAGCGAGGTGGAAACTGTGGTGAATGGTAGAGGAATATATCGTTGTTGATACGGTATAAGTTGGATTACGTTGCTCCTTCGGCCAGCGGGAATTTGCGCCTTGATACTGTTACCGGCACTTCCTGTTCGTCGCCTGCAGTTCCATGACCTCCGCTGGGGGTCAAATCAAAGTGTCTTTTATAGAAAAACGAGCAGGCAAATCTATGCTCATTTTCAGATATGTTGGAGGTCGTACCCTCGACTTCAACATACTAAATTCTTGTAAATTGTATCTGCACCTTTCTATAGGTTTTGAGTCGTCGAACCACCTCACTTTGGGGTCCTTAACCATGTAAATCCCCATAGGCGAAAAACTGTGTTCTGAGACCTTGAATCACAGCGTTAATTCCCCAGGGACGGGTAATAACATTGAATTCGACTGATATGTTAGGAATTGACCTCGGCTGACTTGAACTGTAACGTTTTTGTTACCGTCAGAACCGCTGTTACCATGGCAACGGCCGCCAAGACCGCTCCCTATGCTTAAGTATAGGACTTAGTGCGGTTTAAAGCCCGCTGGACCCCCCCCCCCCCCCCCTTTTTCCGCCCTAAAAAAGACTAACCCCCAATCCAAATCACTCAGAACGGTAGAATGTGGTCTGGCAAGCATCTTGTAGAAGAAAAAGTCAACCAGACTATTAAATTTGTTGAGATAATGAGACCAATTAGCGGCCCCTCAGATAGTCCTTGTACAGGGCCGACACCTGTGCTAGGCGCCGAAGTGCAAAGTTGGCCATATCAAATACACGAAGTCCGTCAGGCCGCAAACTTGGTACGGTATTATATCTTGACTAGTTTTATTGTATGAATGAAAAGAAATCCAAGGTCAAGTTGGTTGAATCACAGCGTTAATTCCCCAGGGACGGGTAATAACATTGAATTCGACTGATATGTTAGGAATTGACCTCGGCTGACTTGAACTGTAACGTTTTTGTTACCGTCAGAACCGCCGTTACCATGGCAACGGCCGCCAAGACCGCTCCCTATGCTTAAGTATAGGACTTTGTGCGGTCTAAAGCCCGCTCGACCCCCCCCCCCTTTTCCGCCCTAAAAAAGACTAACCCCCAATCCAAATCACTCAGAACGGTAGAATGTGGTCTGGCAAGCATCTTGTAGAAGAAAAAGTCAACCAGACTATTAAATTTGTTGAGATAATGAGACCAATTAGCGGCCCCTCAGATAGTCCTTGTACAGGGCCGACACCTGTGCTAGGCGCCGAAGTGCAAAGTTGGCCATATCTCAGGAACCATTTGGATTTCTGTTCTAAAACTTGGTACGGTTTTATATCTTGACTAGTTTTATTGTATGAATGAAAAGAAATCCAAGGTCAAGTTGGTTTAAGGTCTCAGAACACAGTATTTATACGCGACCCCCGTCCCCAAAAGTAGTTCGGGTTAAAATAGTGCACCGCAGTACTTGCAAAGGCCGTAGTTATTCTTCCGTGTACAACAGCGAGGTGGAAACTGTGGTGAATGGTAGAGGAATATATCGTTGTTGATACGGTATAAGTTGGATTACGTTGCTCCTTCGGCCAGCGGGAATTTGCGCCTTGATACTGTTACCGGCACTTCCTGTTCGTCGCCTGCAGTTCCATGACCTCCGCTGGGGGTCAAATCAAAGTGTCTTTTATAGAAAAACGAGCAGGCAAATCTATGCTCATTTTCAGATATGTTGGAGGTCGTACCCTCGACTTCAACATACTAAATTCTTGTAAATTGTATCTGCACCTTTCTATAGGTTTTGAGTCGTCGAACCACCTCACTTTGGGGTCCTTAACCATGTAAATCCCCATAGGCGAAAAACTGTGTTCTGAGACCTTAAACGTTTTCTTTGTCCCCCGTTATGCCCCCCTCCCCACCTACCGACCTCTTTGAAATTTTGGGTCAAAGTTCATATTTGTGGTCACACTATAATGGGCATGTATCTTTAACAAGAAAGGATCATTTACAGGTATTGGACACAGATGAAGTACTAGTACGTAAGGAGTAGTATGATAATGTAGATAAAATAACACAATGGGAGAAAAAATGATATATAAACAAATTTGTGATATATTTTCTTCTTTATACACCCTGATAATGATAATGATACCTCACATGTGAAACGTTTGAATATTGTTACGATTTACTGTAATTCAGGGTTTGGATGCAGGCATGTTTGGAGAGATCCTGAGTTACATCTACTCGGGAACCCTCCATGTGTCCCTGGACAAAGTGCAGCTCCTGTACCAGTCAGCCGACCTCCTCCAACTGGACTATGTGAGAGACACCTGCAGCAGCTACATGGCCATGAACGTGGAGCGCTCCACCTGTGTGGACCTGTTTAAGTTTGCTGATGTCTACTCTGTGGACATTGTCCAAAACCGTTGTCTGCAGTTGATCCATAGAAACTTTGCTGAGGTAGGTCATTTATTTTTATAGCAGATCACTTCATTTTTCCTCTCCTCTATTACAAGATGAAGTGAATACAAGGGTGGTTGGAATCTGTCATGAAATTCTAGAAAAATAAGTCTTTGTGTTAAAGATTATTGCAAAACGTTTGCAAATTATATTTGGTTGCATTTTTTGCAAGTGGCCGTTATTTTACAGAATGTCATCTACAAATTTAAATTTTGTAACCTGCACAGCTGTCTTGAGTATTATTTTAAACCTACTTCTCAATGCTGTTTTTTTTTCTATTTGTAAGAAGCCTTTACCAATGAATGGTTGGTTTGCACAGTACCGTACATGAGCCAGGTAACATACATGTACATGTGATCTGTGCCTTCACAGGTTGCCCGCAGCGAAGACTTCCACAGTCTGAGTGTGAATCAGCTGACTGAGATCATCATCCATGATGAGCTGAATGTTAAAGAAGAGACAACAGTGTGGGAGGTTGTAGTGAGATGGGTGCAGCACAGCAGGGAGGACAGGTGGGTGTCAGTGTTCTATAGGTGTATAGTGTGCTTTTAATATGACAACAAACATGCTTGATTATAAAGCTGCTATGTTATTAAAAGTCAGCCAAATCCACCCCTACCCTGCACCCTACAGACTGCACCACCTACCCAGCATCCTTCCTCACATCCGCTTCAACCTGCTGACCTCAGACGACACGGCAGCCATCTTGGAACACCCCGTAGTCAGGGAGGATCCTGGGAGTTCTGAGGTCATCAGGAATCTTGTACAGAACAGGAATTCCAACCTGAAGCCGAGACTTGGGCTTACCATGGAAATGGCTCTGCTGTATAATAGAGAACGGTCAGTAAATACTTATTCTTCGTTTGCCTTTCCACGTCGTAAACAGTCATGTATTGTAGCTTATTTTATTCAAGCTACAGTATCAGATTTGGTGACTTAAGCATTATATGCTGTGAACTTGGCCACATTCGCAAAGAAAAGGTATGGCTTTGCTGCACAGTATCAGTTTACAATATATTTTATCCCTCTACAGTTCCAATGAGCTCCTCTTCATGAACCCGCAGGAAGGAAAGTACATCAGCTGCAGTTACAGGCCAGACGATATTCCTGATTCCACAGCCATGACAGTCACCAATGATAACAGCATTTACATCATGGAAACTAAAGAATTAGAGGAAGATAATCAGCTGTCCCTGTTTAAATACAACCATGCAAAGAATATATGGGAGAGTGAGAGTATGTCATCAGTATTTAGGGGTTCGAAGTATTCTTTCCAGTCCTACAACAAGCCCCTTGTTGAAGTTAATGGGATTTTATACTACATTGTTGGTGTTCGAGATATGTATATGTTGCAGATGAACAAGTACAACCGACACACGAACCAGTGGCAGGAGTGTGCAGAGTTGGAACTTGACGGTATGCCCCACAGCAGTGACTGTGCAATACTGTCCTGCGGACCACATCTCTATTTCCTCACAAAAGAAGAATTGCATTGCTACGACCCAAGGGAGGACACATGGAGCAGGCGGACAGCACCTTTGGTTAGTTATACTTATAAAGTCCACACAGCGATTGCCATGGGAACAGAGCTTTTCTACACAGATAAGAGCTTCACTATGGTGTACGACACAGAGTCAGACTGCTGGCAGAAACTACAAGGCTGGGAGTACCCAGATGAATCTGTTCCTGATTTTGGTCTGATGTTTTTCGCACTGGAGAACCAGCTGCACGTATTGTTGAATTATAATAATGCGACATATGTGTATGACAGGTCTGCTGATGCCTGGAGAGACATGAAGGCCACCCTGCCTAATAAGAGTTATGTAACGTATGGTTGTAACTATCCTGTGGCACGTATTACCGTACCATATCTTAAGGGGGAGTAAAACATTCCTTATGCATTTAGTCTTTAATATGGATAATAAGGATCCACAGTGCACAAGCAGCAGGACTGTAAGATTACTTTTTAGTGCATTGAGTACTTCGAAAAAGCACTTTGATGATTGATAGAAACGACGCTTACTTGTCATTCGTGAGGAATATTTTATTGATATATTCAGACTGATACAGAATGACATAAATTTATCAACCGTAATTTATCAAAGCTTTTAAATAGGAAATGTACACATACAGCAATGTAAACCTACTTCACATTCGTAACGTAGAAAAGCCCTACTTCAACCTACAACGACAATACTAATGGACATGAACACCTTGCTAGATCTTATTATTTCAAAACTTTTCTTTCTTACTGCACTTCAACAAACGAAAGCAAATTATGATACATTATGTTGTATATCATATACGCATACAAAAGGAAAGGTTTACTTTGTACATATACTGAAAACTGTACTCTACACAGCACAGTCTCCACAAGCCCATGTGCCATCACGCGGAGGGTTGGCTGCCATATGCATGCAGCTGACGTGAAAGATCCTCCGGCATGCCCTGCACCTCTCCAGCCTCCCCAGACGCCCTCCTTGTTCGCAGTGGCAGACCAGTGTGAACTGGTGAGTACTGGTTGAACCGACCCTCCATCTGCGGCTGGTCAGACGTGGAAACGGTGTGAGTTTCTCTTCTTTGAAGCACATCTCCAAATGGCTCCTCATCTTCCTGTCGTCATACATAAGCCTGCTCACGTCTTGGCCCTCTGCGATATCCACTGCCCATGCGATGACAAACAGCCCACAATCTTCGGTATTCCATTGATGCTGTACCTCCGGTAACAACACGGTCAGGACGTTTGTGTCCTGGTCAGCAAACCCGGCGTAAGACTGACAAAGCTGAATCTGTAGGGATTTGCTAATGGCGACGCCGAGACTGTCATACAGGTACACCTGTCCGTCTGTGTAAGATGACAGCACCCAGTGCATGGTACCGCTACCACTGTGGTGGATTTGCAGCCCCTTTCCAGTCATCTTGGCAAATCCTGCCTCATAGAGACCGAATACAGGGTCTTCCAGCCCTTGGAGTGCCGGATACTGGCGGCGAAGCAGGCTCTGGGCAGCCTGGATGTGGTTGTATGTCAGCATCTTGCCTCCAACACTTTCGACCCGTTTGTTGATCAAAGACATTTCGATTGTTCCCTCATTTTCTACTTCAGATACGATTGGTTCCAACTGTTTTCCCGTCGCTGTAGAAGACCGACTCAGAGGTGATTTTACCACTGATGCTACCGTAAGACGATGTAACTTAGCAACAGAATCATTGCCTTCTGTAACGTTTCCTGCGTCACGGATGTCACTTGAACTTGGAGCCGCTTCCGTCGGTGCGTTGTTCTCTGAACCTTTCCCTGGCCTGTCGTTATGGGAGGCAGGACGGATCACAATGGCAGGAGGGCCTTCTCCTGGGGCTTGACGCTCCCCTGCTGCATCTTTGAGGACGTTCTTGACTTGCGGGACGAAGTTGGGTTTCGCTGCGAGGTCCGCGTTCTTCATCCTGTACAGGTAAAATATCTTTGTAAATATATTCAACAACCTACCAGGCTTCAGCAGCATTTCAAAATGAAAAAGATAAAAAAATAGACGCTTTCAGCAAACATATGCAGTTGTTTATCAGTTTATTCGCTTTTTTTAGACAAAGAAATTCATAGTTTAGTTGTCGGTTCCGTCATCTGTACGTGCCTACAAGATTAGACACAAAGACAGCTATAGGAAGCCAAATGGATCTAAGATGTACATGGACTGGTCCCAGGTTAACATGTAGAAATGTTAGCGTTGCTGCTTTAAAATGTAAAAAAAAAAGGTCAGTGTCAGTAAAAAAACAGTAGCTAGTTCGGTAACGGACGCCTGGGGTTGGGGTGGGCGGTGCGTAAGCGGGACGTGTATGAGGAGAGTCATTTGGGTACGTTAAGAATCCCGTCATACTTGTTGCAAAAAGTAGAACTCCCTCTTGGTGTGACTATAA
Source organism: Branchiostoma floridae (assembly GCF_000003815.2). Lineage (NCBI taxonomy): Eukaryota > Metazoa > Chordata > Leptocardii > Amphioxiformes > Branchiostomatidae > Branchiostoma > Branchiostoma floridae. The sequence continues at coordinate 1,441,158 of NC_049983.1, forward strand.
ACTTTATAGTTTGGTATTTCTTTACTTGTACCTACCGGACAAAATTGACGCGTTACACCTAAATGTGGTTAACCAGTTAAGCGCAACGTGCAAAACTGCATTCGTTCCAAGACTATGCTATGCACCAGCCACCGCTGTTCAGAGAAAACTAAGTGAGACAAGTCCGTCCATGTACTACATTAAAAAAAAACCTTACTCGCCTGCAGTTGAAAAGCGACAGTCTCTTTAACCACAACCTCTCAACTTGGATCTCAACCTCAATAAGGCTGTCGTGGAGCCTATCCATGGTGTTGACATCTGTAACGGAGTACAATTTTGTCAAATATTTTGACTACAAGAAGCAAAAAAATGCCCAATTACCTTGGCTACCTGTCGAACGACATTGGACAGTCGCAATTACCTGTGACTGGGGCTTCCTGAAGCCCGAACAGGGAGGTGACGCGTTCCCATAACCCTTGGATGAAGAAACGGTCGTCTTCAGGCATGACGTGGTTCCGCACATCGGGAAGAGCACTATCGATTATCGCCACGGCGATGTTCATCAGCACCAGGAAGATTAGACACATGGATGCTACAAAGAAGATGGGGCCGAGGATGGGTTTCGCCTCAAAAAGCTCTGTGTAGTCAAAGAGTCCAAGAGACATCTGGAACAATGTCGAGTAGGACAAGCTCATGGCCCTGAAAATATACATTGGTTTCATGGTCATTGTGTTTGATCCCTATCCCATTCCAGGCAGATACTGGCTATGTTTTCATTGTTTGCCTTAGTCCAACATGTATCAGGAGCAAATAAACTATTGCCATTTAAAACATTACAAATTACCAACCTGTACGCTGTTACGGTGGTACCGAACATGAGGTAACCGCTGATGCCAAATCCAGATAAGCAGAGAAAGAAGTAAAGTATAAATCCCGAGAACTCCTTCGCCATTCCCCGGTACACTGACATCACTTTGGCGAGGTACGGATTGAACCTCGACAGTCGCAGAAACTTCATGATGTTGACGAAGGCAAGGAAAGACAGGAACCATCCATACAACAGACTGATGTTTACCAGCGATTTCAGATATTGTAGTTGATCTTAACGAAAACAACATATAATAGTAAATTGTTAGAACTGTATCATACGATATATCTCAAGTATTTCACAAAAATCAGTCCGGTATTGCTTCAGTGTAATACGGTGTAGATAACCCACCTTTCCCTTGCTGAGCAGACGCTAGAGCTTTGGAACTGTAAGCCCTATTGGACCCATACAAGGCAATGACAATGAAGGCCAGGATGAAGTTAAAAGTTTCCACAAGGTTCCATGGCTCCTTTAGGTAGGCCAAGCCGGCTGCGCGTACAGCTTTTGCCTCTTTCCACAGCGAGTAGAAGAGAAAGATGACGTAAATGATTTCCAACAGGACGTAGATGTACCCGATTGTACCAGGCCGTTGATGAAGTCGGAATGTGTGCAGGTGATGATTGCAGAAAACCCCGGACATCTCGGTAAATTCAAACACTACCGTCACCGAAGTGAACATATCCAAGTTTCCATTGTAGAGCAACACTTCCAAAATGACAGCCCTGGTCTGCCTGTCGATCCAACGGTTGGCCTTCAGGTCTGCTAGAATGCTGCGCATCTCGTCTGCTGATCTTCCCAGCTCCAGACTGAAGCCGTCTTTCCAATAGTGAGATTTCAGACCAAAGACGGGTTTGATGGTATAACCACTGATGCGGTAGCTCCATCCAGGTTCGTCTGGTTCAACCTCCGACATATTCGTGACCCTTTTCCATCCCTTCTGAAACACCCCGGTCTCCTTCGTGTTTTCACCATACGCTGCTGTACATTTATCGAACAAGTCCTGCATTGTCACAGGCACTACGCACAGCTCTAGGAAGACAGGGGAGGGAAAGTGAGAGAATTAAGCTGCAAATGTACTTTGGTTTTTGTCAGTCCGCTACTTGTTACAAAAGTTGGAAACACTGATACAGAATCGACAAATTTCGAGACTATTCAGACGTCCGTTGATGTTTACTTTATAGTATTAATGGTTCCACCAACCTGACTTTACTCGGGCTTGGATCAGGCTAGGTGGGGAGACCAGGACCGACTGCATGTCGGCTGTGAAGACGACCTCCTGCCAGCGGGGCTTGTCGTCATTGTAGGAAGTCTCCGGGTAGAAGCTCTTCAGAGCGGTCTCGTCCAGCCATGACCAAACGCCAGTGGGGTCTGCTACCTTTCAAATGATAAAATATTGGATATAAGCATATTCTAAAATCATAATGTATGATACACAAATGATGCAGCTAGAAAATGCCCAGGACTATTTCCATTTTATATCAAAAGCTTGGGTTTGGGAAGTTAGCACGTCGCATCGCATATGTTAACTGTTATTGTACTATTAAGTAGTTGTTACGTTTCATGACGCTGATGACAAAATTAGTGTTTTCCAACGCAACGTTTTGAAAAAGTCAATGATCTGTTTACCTCGTCTATAGACTGCACGAAGTTTTCTGCTGCGCTCTGTGTCTGATAGAAGGCCGTGTTGGTGCTGTGGTGTCCATTAACGATGGTCAGAGCAAGCAGGAGGCGAGCAAGAGAAATGATGATATCCCAAAGTAGGTTTCCGATTCTCCTATCTCTCTTTCTCTTTCGTCGCGCTTCGTTAATGTTTGTAAAAGACATCTGAGAAAGTCTTTCCATTTTCTTCTTTACCCGGAATCGGCCACCTATGTTGGACGTCAACATACAATTAAATCAGTAAGCCGCATGGCAATAGAACAGAAAACCACACACCAAGTGGAACAGTAGAAGTATCAATTTGTTATTCAAGCGTAGCAAATCCTAACTGCAAGATGAGTGTCACGGTTTTTAAGATCGGGGATTTTTTATCACTTACTATCAAATCCTTCCTGCTCTTGTGACGTCACAGTCGTGATTTCCAAGAAAACTTTGTCCTCTTCATTTTCAAAAATCATCTTCAAGGTATGTCTTTGGAAAACGGATGAAAAGATGATCGCCAGAACCAAGATCTGTAACATCAAATATTGAACACTGACCATATTGGTCATGTACAACACGATCTAGAGAGGTTATACAACCATTAGTATTGTGCAATTCTGTGCAAACATTTTATTGGAGTTCGGCGCTCAATGCTTATAGGTCAATTGACAAAAATAACATGTCTTAATCTCAAACGTTTATAATAACATGGAAAACCGATGTATACAGCAGTGCATTTAATTTGCTTCTGTTTCAAATGAATCAGCTTTTAAAACAGCAAAGCATGGCAAGATATGTCGTCACCTTCACTGGTTGCAGAAGAAAGATGTCCGCCAGAAAAGTGGCGAAGAACGCAGACAGCCACCTCTCGGACTTGTCCTTGCCCCACTCCAGACTGTACAGCACGGTGAAGACAGCTGACCCCACGGCAGACAGCACCACAAGCACCCAGGCCAGGTACTTGCACCAATGTGGCAGGCCCTTGACTGGCTCTTGCTGCGTGTGTGCCACAGCTGCGCCGGCTGTCTCCACGTCCTTGACCCTACGACCACCCTTGCTTTTCGGTCGGCTGTACTGGAACAGCACAATGATGGCCATGACGACGGGAAGGCAGGTGATGCTGGTCATGATTCCCGTGTAAACTGTGTTCAAGGTGAAGGAGAACGGTCCCAGGCTGACGGCCTGCACAACTTGGGTTGCGTTTTTATCGCTCAACCACATGGCGCTGGCCACCATGGACAAGGTGAGGAAACTCAGGCAGCAGCCTAGCCTCTCGCTGCGGGTGAACTTGCTTCCTGTAATAGAACAGTTTCCGGTAAAATGCATGCATAAGTAAAAGTAGAATTTGATCAAAACTCTATCTTTTGTACTTTATTTGTGGAAACATAAAAGTTTTGAAGATAATTATAAACACTCGACGCAGGGAAGAACTATATGTTCGTTTCCTTGCGTAATGATGTACTAACTGGCAGTGGACCTTCAGTTATGGATGCAACTTGTGATCAATTGCACCGCAGCCAATGGATGGTGATTATTAGTGTTCTAATCATCATTATAATTAGAAGTCAAAATGGATACGAATTCCCAGATATATTTTCATTAGATGGGGTTACTCTTCTGACCTGCAGTCACCTCTTCATTCCAACATGTAATAATCATTTTCAATTGTACCACAAATGTATATAATATGTAGTAAATATACACGTTTGGCAATTATTACCTTTAGGCATAATAACGACAGACAAGAAGAGATGCTCCTCTACCAGATTGTTCCACAGACTTGCCAAAAACAGGAAGCCGAAGGATCGCAGGTCCTGCTCAGTGGCGACAGGAAAGGTCTTCACCACCTGTCCGTCCCCGCGGTCGGCTGCCAGCCACTCATCGCAGAAGAAATAGGACCTTTAGTTCCGAGATTTAATAACAAAACCACTGAGTTTGATTCAATGTTCTAAGATCCATACTTAACCTTACAGTTTGACAAAGGTCAGAAATAGATATTGTTTAAATCTGGCGAAGTAAGAAACCGAGTCTTTCTAAAGTTTCATTAGGACGTAAGGTTTATTATTATTCATATCATTCTGCAAGATGTCCAAACTGAACTTTTGACATCATCCGTCTGAATTGCCTACGTGTCTGTTTCCCGCCAGGATCGAAAACGATATATCTTCTAAATATCCAAATTAACTTTATTACAACAGTAAGTATATACAATCATCTGTATTTCCTTTCTTTATCTTGCACTTTACAATTAGATTGACAAATCTAGACAGCCTAAAAACTCACAGTTTTCCTGTGGTGAGATCCTGCACTGCTGCTCTGTCCACGTTCCAGGATGCACGGCTCCCCTCCCCACTGTTGTCGTGCATGAGCTGCAGCAGCTCCACGTTACCCAGCTGTTCTGCTGTGCTGAAGTTGAGCGTCACCTGGCTGCCTTGGGTGAAAACCTAAATAGCAACAAGCATTCGACCTGTTAGGATCTACTCAAAAACATTCTTGAAGAAGAAAATGGACGCTAGTAAATTTGATGCCTGACCTTCTCCGTCATGCTGACCACTCTCACTCCGGAGGTAGCTTCATCTCCACACAGGTTGAAGGAAACGGTGGACTCCGTCCCAGCATGCTTAGTGGTGCTTGTCCAAAGGTGGAGGCGGTACCGGAAATCGTTCTGCATGTCATCCAGTTTTATGGAAGTGTTTTTCTGTAATGATGCATGGAGAATTGAAACATTTAGAAAATAGGTAAAGAGTTTAAAAGAAACCAAAAGACAAAATCCCAAGCTATTCATGACATTGTGTATGATACCTACGTACCTTCCTTTTTAATCTGAGGTCAATAACCTTCATTATGACCAACGTGAGCAGAAAGACGCAGTCCACCACGAAGATGGTTGTCAACACCGCGCCGTTGTCACGTAAATCTCTGAGCGTTAAGGCTCCGAAGTCCACTCTGTCCGGTGGTGTGGCGAAGTCACTTCCGAATGCCGTCAGATGGTTGCAGTGACAGATGATGTTGTTAATTGTTGACCGATTGCTAATCTGAAGAATTAACAGAAATGTTACAGTCTTGTCGATAAAACCGACTTATTCATATTCGAATACTTTTTTCCATGTTTAAATTGTTAGATTAGCAAAATGTTAGCCTGATAAATTGTATGTCATTTAAATTTTCTACGATTGGAAAAAATTGCTTTATATCGGTACTTCAATGGCAATTGCTCCGATGGCCTCATGCTCCATCCTTTGAAAGCTTTACACGTAGTCACAACGTCACATGATATTCAATTATCGGCTTAAAAGTCCTTTAACAGCAACAATTTCTTTTCCTTACTGCCAAACTTTGAAGCGCCCTCGATGACAACTGTTACCATATTGTACACAGTCATTCAGCCTTCAAAACCAATATTCATCGCTATCAGCTTGCCACTTTATCTTACAATGGTTTTGCTTTGAACAAACTCTTTTGGTTTTAGTAGTAGATAATTTAAGCAACAATCAATACTGGTTAAGCAATGTAGCAGGTCATATTAGATCGGTAATAAGGTTTTGCACACCACACAGCCTTCTGATCTCCAGGCGTCCTCTGTCTCGCTCCAGAAGACGCAGCTCAGCCGGGCCCACTGGATCTGGTAGGCGTAGAAGGAATTTGCGAGTACCCTATTTTCATCCATTGGATCATTGACGTCACACTCGGTTGCAGGTCCTGAAGAAAAGAAGACTTCAAAATAAACATACGTGATTGCATTTAAGTACTCAATCCGACTCATGTGATACAGTACGTACACTTTCGATGATCGTAGAGCCTATAACAGTACCAATTAAAACATAAAGGCACTACAGAAGGAAGCGATATAAATACAGTTCCATCAGTCTGTCAAACGTTTGGTTCCCAAATCGTGTGTTTATGTTGATCATGAATTCACTTTCATTGATTTAATTTGGTACAAAAAGAATTGAATATTTGAGAGAGACGGGGATGGGAAAGTTTTGGCATTTGAGCGATTGTCGGACGTTTAGGTTTAGGTTTGTTTCTGCTAAATAATGTAAGACCTTTTTATTGACTTAGAAGTAAATGTTCTTGCAACTGAAAATGAAGCCAAAGGCTGTTTTCTATATTGGTCAATACCCGTTGCATATTTATTCGTTGCTTCAAATCATAAAAAAATGATTGTGGAGGCTTTAAGATATGTTTTGGTTTTATTGATGAATTTGAAACAAAGTAGCTTACCTAGAATTTGGACTTTGACGTAGTAATCTACTGGATCTTTAACACCTTTGATGAAAATTCTTGCCCCCGTCTTGGCTTCTCCATCCCCACGCAGAGTTTCTATCAGGGAACATTCCTCGGGAAGAACGTACGTCTCCATTGACACGTTGCAGTTTTGATCATCAGGGCGGCCGCCGTACCTGCCCCACACGCCGTACACCACGCTTGTGTTCAGCGGGGTGATCGTGACCAGGAAGGCTTCTGCGGTGTTGTTGAGGTTCAGCAAATGATAGGCCGAACTTCGATTTCCAGGAAGAGGGTAAGTGATGATTTTTGTCGCTGGTTTGTTTCTGGAATTGCCCGGAATGGTGATTATGAAGTCTTCTGTGAGGTTGTTGAAGACCAAGGGTTTGTAGTTTTTCCGCTGAATCGTCAGTTCCATGACGGAAGAGTGTGCCTGGTATTGGCCAAGCTCCCAGGTGTATGGGTTCTGTTGGTACTGAATTAGCTAAAAGGCAATGATTTTTATTTCATTTTTTAATTCAAATTTCAGATTCAAGTTCCATGGGTATCCATCCCCACTGAAATATAGCAGACAACCTTCTAAGCGTTTCAAATTTAACCTTCAAACACCCTAGCCTGGTTACCAAATCCCAGCCCGATCCCACGTATCTATCGTGCAGGGGTCTGGCCGGATGGCATAGGCCGGCTTCTCAATTTTGCCTCAAATAGTGGGCAAAAAACTCCACCAATAGAACAGCAGCAGGAACAGCAGGAGGTAATTACACTCCTACCATGATTGGTTAAAGACCCCCAACTGTATTTTTTTAATCCATAACAGTAGCCACTAAGTACCTGATTCGCTACTGTGATAGCCTGCTGACCAACTGTGGTGTGTTGTAGCTGGCTACCTGTGGTGTGAGTGGTCATCAATCCTAGGTTCTCCTCCCTCTGATCAAGGGCCTTCGAGAACCTTTCTACAGCCATCCTGCCAGACCCCAACACGAAAGATATTTTTGAGGTTGGGGTATGGTATCCAGGCTACAAACACCCGAGTGGAGTCCATTTGGACCCAGGCGTAACTTTTGAAGTACCATTTGAACAATTTTGATCTGAAGAACAATTTCTTCCGTGACTTTGTCAACCAATATCTTCTATACCTTCTCCTCAGTTTTTACGAAGATTGCTTCAATACTGTTTAAACTATAAAGAAAGTCCGTGATCAGTCCGTCTGGGGTCCAAACGGACCCCAGCCAAAAAGTATAGCTTTTGAAACAAACTTTTGAGTTTAACTTCCTAACTACTTATTGTATCACTACCAAACTTTCAAAGGATGATAAACATGCAAAACTAAATCCTCATAAAGACTTCTGTGTTATCACCATATAATATGACGACATTATGATTAGAATGTGATTGAACTTTTTTCACCTGGCTCTTTTGGGAAGTTGTAAAGAAAAGGAAAACTCGTTCGCTGGTACACAGAAAGGTGGGAAGGAGGGAAGGATAGACACACACCGTTATAGTGATGTTGTGAGGTGGATGTTCAGGGAAAAGTGCAGTTTGGGATGGGAACTGGAACCCCCCATCCTCCGTCTGTACCAATTGGCCCCCAGACATGGAGCCCCGGATCTTTTGTGCTTTCAGAGTAACACCACTCCTCTTGATAGTTACCGGCGGGGCTCCAAGTCTCATGGGGTCGGTAATGGCGTTGGACAGATCATCCAGAACCTGGCGGCTTTTCTGGACAATCTTTTTCTCCTAAAAGTGAAAGAAACATCCTATTACAACCATCAGATGTAGAAAAATTCCTTTTGAATAAAACGGAAGCTAAAAGAGATACTTACATAACACTAATTTTACTTCCGAAAATAGTTTCATCAGGTTGGTAGATTATAGGATGAAGGAGAATTCTTTTTACGCAACCGGTGGATACTTACATGGCTTACGTTTTACTACCAGAATTTTACGGCATATTTGTAAAAGAGGCAAATCATATTGTCAACAGGATGCAGAGTTAATACGCAGTAAATATAGATCTGTAGTACTCCAAATCAATGTAAGTAGACAAAGACTGCAAACGCATCTGGGAAGTCCATAATTCTACACAAAGTCAAGACCACCAACATGGAGTTTAAAAGGGGTTAGAGTTTAAGGGGGAAGTGAAGCCTTGGTTGGTCCATTTTCACCTCAGCTCGCTGCTCTTCCTCCTGTTGCTTCACCTTTTGAGCGCGCTCCTCTGGAGAGACATGGTCGTCCTCTAATACTCGAGGTTGAAAATTCCCGTCATTTTCTTCTGCATTTTGCTCAGGTTCCTGCAGAAGAGTAGCGACGGACGCTACCAGAGCTGCAAGCAGAACCGGTAATAGTTTCAGCTGGTTGGGAAATGGCTTGATGAGTTGATGACTTTAAATGATTTTAAATATCCACAACATAATGAATACTTTATTTGACTTAGAGATCACAAACAAAACATAATTCTTGCAGTCATGAGACTGATTTGCGGTGAACATTTACATAGATACAATTATCATATGCACTACAACACGGTATAAAAGGGTTAACTGATCCACAACGGTAGACAGGTGGCCACTTCAGGCCTCACCGTGGGGTGTGTGTGTGTGTGGGGGGGGGGGGGGAATTCGGGGGAATGCATACCGCGCATACTGCGATACTGTACAGATCCTGGGGAAGGCGGGGTGGGCGAATTTTTATTCACAGACACTCTAGATCAGGGGTGGGGGTGGGGGTGTCGTGATTGCGAGGGGTTTTGCGTGGATGTTGTCTTTGACGTAAATTGCCAATTCTCCACCTTTCTTGCCCTGGCGGGGTTTGGAGAAGAGGTAGTAGCCGTTAGTAACATAATGAGAACAGGGTCATTGCGTATACTGGGGACTGTCAAAAGATTCCTCAAAATTGAATTCTCTTTCAGTATACTTTCTAAGGAAACCGACTGAAAAGCCGCACTCTGTAGACCTGATGTATTTGGTACTTACGACCTCCCACAGCCTCCAAAGTCGACGGGTCAGACATGTCCAGTTTGCCCAGTTTTCTGGTGATGGACTCCAGAATGTCTAGTGCTGCGTTCTGTTGGAAGCCATAAAGATATAACTTTCATCCAAAAAACACAATGTCCTAAAATTGTTTGCGTACAAAATACGAAAAGATGTTGTACCGGAATTATACTTTGTACAAATAACGTCAGTTGTCTTTACCTTGAAAGCGTTCGCTTGCGGGATGCCGGGACATGCCTTTATGACGAGCGATGATAACTCAGAAATAATTTGCACACGTTGAGCTGTTTGGGCCCTACCAGTTTCGGATCTCAAACTTTTAATCACCTTCCTGCACGCCTAGAACAGCAGAAACATCAGCGATGACTATGCCATGCAAAACTCAACAGACCGTCCCCTTCGGTCAACAACAAAGAAACTACGGCTCTTAGGCAAAATATGTGTTATTCGTTTGCTGCCCTGAAAACAGAAAAGTTTTAGTACGTAGGAATCTCGGCCGGAGCGATGCAACAAATGCAGTTTAGCAATGTAAAGACAAGATACATTAGGCACTAATATTTTCAACATAATAAAGTAATCCTACTGATATACATGTACATTGTACAAGCACAAGAAATGTTTACTATAGATATTTAAAAGCCCTCAAATCATCCAACAAAGTGAGAAACAGAATTGTTTTTGAATTTCGTCACTCGTATGTCTGAACGAAAATCTGATGTCCTTGGCCAGTGACACATCATAAAGGTATAGGATCGACAGACTTTTGCTAGAGTCGGAAATGCTACATTTTCCCCAGTCATCAGTATAGCATACCTTTGACTTTTCATCGGCAGCTGATGCCGGCTGCTCCAAACCAACAGCGCCGTCATCGTCAAGGGCAATGTCCTGATTTGTAGAAAAATGTTTATTTTACAAAAAACACAATGAAATATTCTCAACCAAGAACAAATATACATTATGGAATATTGATGCCCTGCTATTTTTTCACATGAAAGATTATAACGTTTGCCATCAACTAATAATTGCATGCCTGCTTATATAATTGTAAGGGCTTTGAATTCAATCAAAAACCAATCCTTGTAATTGTTAAACTTCCAGATCTTTAGAGGTACAAAATAAAGGTAAGTCGCAATGATAATAGTATTCATATCTACTTGAACTTGTCTTACACGATGACAATTTTAATGGCACCAGTGGAAAAAACACGTGTCCACATGTACAGTAGTGACTAACCTGCGCCAGCCTCTGGAGCACGTCCTGTGGAGTTAGGGAGAAGGCGTCTGCGTAGATGTTGTCTAGACTATTGTCTGGGACCTAGTTATCAGAAGGCATCCATTTATCTTTACAAACTAGAACTGTGAGTGTTGACTACATTTTTTGTCTTCATTGTACAAGTTTCAGTACACTAAAGATAAGTTGTTCTTTTATAAGAAGATTTTAGAATTGAAGTTAGCAATAGCCATGGTCTTTCAAAGTAGCCAACATAAATATGCTTGCCACGAAGTGAGAAACATTGACAGTACGGACCTGATACCTTGGCGTTGTCCAACTGCCTCCTGGTGAGATCGTGCTGGATTGCTTGATTTCTGCACAACAACAACAAAAAACACAAACAAAATAATCCCATTGCCAGTAATGTATAGCCTTCGTTCACAGCAAAGGCCTCGCTTTTTAGTATTAGAACCGTTACTCTACTGACAAAAATCATACATGCAGCAATGCTTGTCACATGTTCTCACAACGCAAACATTCCATTACCCTCTCTAGTTGCTCTTTTAGTGAACGTATCTTCATCGGATCGTTCGCCATCCGATTGGTTGTCTTCCGATTTGTCGTAATCTGATTGGTCAGCATCCGATTGGTCGCTATCCGACTGGTCGTTACCTAGAAAAGAATCAGTAACATGCATCAAATACGCGCGTCTAATGTGAAGAAACAATATCACAGCCTTCATGATTTGTCTGACACGAAATATAGACCTTCCTGCATGGCACAGCTTAATAGTTTCCCGTTTGGCAATGACTTACCGAAATTGTCCTGTTCGCGGGTCGAAGTAGATTCTCGTGTCTTTGCTGCTGTAGTTAAAGTCAGTAGGCCGGAGAAAAGCGAGGTCATCAGGCTGTTTTGGGTGGTTAAAGCCGTTGTTTTGCTGGTTGAAGCAGCAGGCATTGTTGTTGATATCACTGCGGCGGCAGACAGCAGAAGTTTAGTAAATACTGCGTATCATTGTTCTGTTAATCACACAAAAAAAAGACATTATGACGTAGACAATGATCTAAGCTATTGGAATCTTCTCGGTCTTTTTCCAGCATTACAGTTGCACCATGTACTCACTGGTCGTGTGATACCCGACTAGAGGTGCACTCTCCCGCTGAACTCCAATAGTGATGATCTCCACCTTGTACATGGAGTCAGCCTGAAGCCCACGGATGACGGCGGATCTATCTCCTGGACCCGGGGAGGGGTTGAACTGTTCTGTCGCCTCCCTCTGTCCGTACATGATGCGGTATCCGGTAACGACCGCATCAGGAGGCACCCAGGTGAACCGCAGCTCTGACTCGGTCACGTCTACGAACTGTAGGTCTGTAGAAGAGCTCATCTCTGAAAATATGCAAAGTTACTCTTCAATTCGTATTTCAGAAAAGAAATTTGCATTGTTTTTCTTTTCCTGGTCTTTTGCAGCTTTGCTTTTCTGCAGGGTACATTTTAATGTCTAAAATGTTGAAATGTAATGAAAACGGCAATAGTTGTTCCGCCCTTTCCATTCAAAATTCAAAATCAGTACCTATTTGAGTTCTGGCAGTTTATTGCCCATTATGATTTGTTACTACGTCCTTCCTACCTGTGGATAAATGTATAACTGACGTATCGCTCTGTGACCTCCAACCATCCGTCAGGAACAGCGAGGTCACACTGATGACGTAATCCGAATCTGGTGACAAATCCGACACCAGAAATGGTGACTGATCCGTGTTTTGATTGACAGCTGTTGTCATGTCTAGCTTCGACACCACAACGCGGTATCCATGAAGGTCAGAGGATGGAGACCACGTGATCTTAAACCCTTTATACGTGACGTCAGAAACGGCCAGGTTGATTGGCGGCTCCACAGCTGTTGGGCAGAAAGATGAGAAAAACACAATGAATATAGATAGTATTGTTTTTTGTTTTTAATATCGGCTACTCTCGTTTGGTTTTATTCTCCCAACACATGACAATAGATCACAAAACGTTTTGCGGTTATAACCAAAGAAATTAAAGTATCCTACAAATAAAGCCATTGAATATTTTCTCTACCTACGTGACAGCATAACAACTCAGTTCACTCAATATTCACCATGGTTCGTATCGTGCTAGGAAATGTAGATAGATGGTATTCAAAAAGTTTCTTTCTTAGCAAAAACAAAATACCCTCGTTGCAAAGCCGTGTTTTCCATCCATCCTGACAACCAGCCAAGCAGACACCCGTCATACGGTCACAGTTGATGACTCCGCCCTCGCAGTGCCCGCACACTTAGCGTTAAAAGAGTAAACGACACCATCTTTCATTATAAAAGGTTTGCCACCTTTTGAAATGTTTATATTAGGTCTTAGCCCTCGCTACAAAACCAAAGTTTTCAGGTTTTTATCTATAGCTATTGTTTCTGAAGCTGTAGATTTCGTATACCAAAATGAAACAGCTAAAGTCAATAGCCAGGATTGAGACTTCTGTTGACGCGTCCTACATCTGGCAAAAAATATGATCCTCTTGGATAGTGCCTAATAAGTACCCAGTATTCATTACATTTCCGGTTGTTCGTTGTCTTTGTCTTTATCCACCCAATGCAAAACATCTGACATAACCGCGAGAAATATCTGGATTGCGATGTAATAGATTCTCACCTCCACAACCGTGGGCATCTGCCATTAGTACAAAACCCTGTCGACAGAAGCATCTGTAGCTGCCTGGGACATTGGTGCAAATGTGGTCACACCAGCCGTTCACTATCGCACATTCGTCGGACTCTATGAAGTAAACAAGGTGGAAGTAAAGGTTACAAAAAAAAAAAAACGGAGAAAAACATTACAATTGGAAAGTCTTCAGAGTAGCTAAATAACACGGAGACTACCAACATATAGTTTTGCATTCACCTGTCGCATTATGCCCGGCCAGTGGTAGGCTTTCCCGTCGACGGCCGATGGTGATGATTTCCACCTTGTACATGGAGTCAGCCTGAAGCCCACGGATGACGGCGGATCTATCTCCTGGACCCGGGGAGGGGATGAGCTGTTCGGTCGCCTCCCCCTGTCCATACATGATGCGATATCGGGTCACGACCGCATCAGGAGGCATCCAGGTGAACCTCAGCATGGACGTCGTCTCGGTTACTTGAACGAACCCCAGGTCTGTAGAGGAGCTCATTGCTGAAAAATGCAAGGTCAAAATTATAAATCCATGCTTGAACAATTATGTGAGGGATTTAGTCTCATACTGGCCTTATCTAGAAGAAGAAGAAGCCTTACTCCAGGACCAGAAAAAGCCAATTCCACAGTCTCATCTGTTTAACTGTGGCTACTACCAACTGCATCACTAAATCTATTGTATTGCAAAGCTATGAAGGACTAACCACACGATTGTTCACCAAAATTGATAAAACAACAAAAAATCACTCCTTACTTGTGGTTGCTCCGGTTGTTGCCACATTGCTCTGTGACCAGAGACCATCGGACAGGACCAACACCCTCACACTGATGATGTAATCAGTTTCCAATGCCAGTCCTTCCACCTGAAGCCATGTCTGAGCCGTACTCTGATTGACAGCTGTCGTCATGTCTAGCTTGGACACCAAGACGCGGTATCCCTGAAGGTCAGGGTCAGGGGATGGGAGCCAGGTGACCTTGAACCCTTCATTCGTGATGTCAGAGACGGTCAGATTCACTGGCGGATCAACAGCTGCAGGAGGATCAATTTAAAATGATACGATATGGTGATCAAGGCCACACAACAGCTTTGCGAAATCTTAAAAAAAATATATTGTTCAACAGTCCAACATTCTTAACAGTGCAAGTTGCATGAACAACCTGCAAATATGAGACTCATGAACATAACACATCTCTTCCCTTCGTTAAACGGACTTAGAATCTAATGATGAACATTGCAAGCAATCATAGTCAATTCAAAACATACTCTGTTTGCAACTTCGTGTTTTCCATCCATCCTGACACCCAGCCGAGCAGACAACCGACACCGGGTCACAGTTGATGTCGCCGCCCTGACAGTGGCCGCAATCTGAAAAATAAAATAACGCGATATGAACACAGTGAGTTAAGGTTAAGGCCATTTTTCTATTATTACCTTAGCTTTGTTAACCCTTTCTTCATTCGAAAAAAAATATGCATATATATATATATATATATATATATATATATATATATTCTTTGAATCGATATACTTTTTTTTTCATACCAAGAGCTGTACAGGGCTTACATTAGCTTAGCATACAATCTATGTTTCATCTTTGGGATAAGCTACATCGAAGAATTCTTTATAATGTGAGCAGACACCAAAGTTAGGGCTGTTTATAAGAAAGTATTGTTTAAATACCCTAAAAGAAGGCTTCAAAAAGTACTAACCATATTTAAATCTTAAAATACTTTTTCACCAGAAAGTCGCGTGGTTGTAGTTCATAACCATTAAAATAAAACGGGGTTGTTCGGCTCTATCTACGAGAAAAGCTTTCTCTATGCAAGAAACCTCATCTTTGACCCCGGCTACCGCCTGATTCAACCCGTAGCACCCAACAGCTCAACTCTCTGAAGTGGCAAGTCATGAGTGTTGGATACCCAATGTTCTAAGATAGCCCCATATACCTACCTTGTGTACCGACACACACGGTATACACAATCCTCTCAGCTGAACTTGTGCCCGCGTGAATCGCTGTTGTGTTGGACAGAGCATGGTTATCGTATATCTGACGTTGGCAGTTATCGACGGAACAGGCATCAAAGCCGAAAAACCTTGCACCGCTGTACAAAGGCTCAAAAGCCTGCCTCACCACCGCCTCTACCCCAGCGGCCGGGGGGCACCCGAGCACGTTGTTGATGTGGGGGTCGGAGTTGTACTCATCAGCGCACCTGGAAACACGACAGCGATATTCTGATATCAAATCCAATGTTCAAAATTAAATTACCTAGATATTGCAAGGACTGAAAATTTTTAATTCGAATTTTAGATTTTGGGATGCCTCCCTAATATTGCAAACCGCGTGTATATACGTGCATTGCAGACGGTGTTGAACACATTCATAGTATTGTTTCGCTACCCCAGGGCTGTAAATTCTCTACCCCAGACTGTTTTATCTGATCCGTATGCTGTATCTACATTTTATTACAAATGCCCCGAAGTTTGTTTGATGTGCAAGCAACATGTCTAGTTCCACAAAATAGCACAGCTGGAATAGTTTTATATAAAATATAAAGAAGCGTACTGGTAAACGTTGTCTCCAGCTCATTCATCCAAATTATCTATTTGCCACCGGTGTCTGAGTGAACCTCATGATAGGAGGAATTTGATTATGGTATACATGTATAAAACATAGATCTGTGGCAGACAATAATAAGAATGACAATGTCTTGAATGATAGTCAAATGCTCAATTATGAATTTTGAAAGTTTTCTTTTTATGTATATTTTATGTATATTTTATTTTTTTGCAAATTCATGCCCGGAGGCTAATTGCAAGAGTACAGACAGTAAACAAGTGTCTATTCTATACAGCTATCTTATGATTCTACATTCTTTACTGGGAGTTTTTACTTCTTCTTTGGAGGCAGTGGCTGAAATTACCACATTTTTAATGATTGGTGGGTTCTGTGATTTTAAAAGAAATGTAGTTGTATTTTTTTTGGGGGGGGGGGTGCTACTAGCTGGTGAAAGGTTGTAAATATTGTCTTGAATATTAGTAGCTTACGGCTGATTAAAAGGCTATGGGACTAACTAACTAACACTCCAGGTCAGAATGCAAGTGAAATAACAGCACGTAATTTGGCTATTGACGTTTCATGCAATGGATCGTACCGGATATGCTCAAGTGTGCTGGAACTGCCACCATTCACTACCCAGTCCTCCCCACAGCCGGTCGTTTTGAGTCCGAACTCTGCGCACAGATTTTGGTAGTCCCTGCACCAGCTTTCCGAGGCGGACCTCCCATCGTCAGGAATCCGAGCCTCAATGACGACAAAGTCGACTCCTTGATACTGCTGGCTTGTATTTCGGAGGACCTCGAATGCATGGCTCTCTGTTGAGATTATGGCAAAAGAAAAGTGATGCAGGCTCCCTCTATCTTTTCAAATAGCGTCGTTATCGGTCATGTGCTGCGATTATATGTTAGGGTGGATGGTGCAAGTGGGTGGAGTTGGTGGATGGTGCAAGTGGGTGGTTCGGGTAAATGGTGTGAGTGGATGGTGTTGGTGGGAGGTGTTGATGCGTGGTTCGGGTGGTTTGTACAAGTGGATGGTGTTGGTGAATGGTAAAAGTGTGTGGTTCGGGTGGATGGTGTGAGTGGATGGTGTGGGTCGGTGGTGTTGGTGCGTGGTTCGAAAGAATGGTATAAATTGACAGTGTGTGTGGATCCGGGTGGGTAGGCCAAGTGGATAGTGTGGGTTTGTGTTTGGTTCGGTTGGACAGTGCACGTGGAGCTTGTGGGCTTGTGTTACGGGTGATCATGGGTACCGTAGATCGCTCTTACGTCTTAAAGTGGTCTATTCTGAACCCTTGTATGTAACGTTAGATAATTAAGACACTTGCCTTCCCTTCCTCTGCACACGGTGTAAACAAGTCTACTGCCGCTTCCATCAAAGGTATAGTGCACAGTACTATGATTACTAGCTGATATATCACGTTTGCAGTAGTCAAAGGGGCAGTTCCGAAAGCCGAAACTCATGTTCGGTGTAACCGAGACAGAAAAAGCCGAGCTCGCCAGACCAGCGATGTCGGTGTATGGGTCACAGCCGAGCGCGTTGTCGATGTAGGGGTCGGAGTTGTAATGAACCATGCACCTGATGAGAACACATAAACGATTATTTACACAAATGACTGCCTGCAACCTATCGCTATAAAATCTGCTAGTCACAAAAATACAAAGAAGGTTTAAATTAGTAGTCAGAGGACGAGAGTTTCTTAGTGACCTGGTCTTTACAGGTTAAGAACATGTCAGAATGCTGAATAATCTCCAAAGGGGATTTTCGTAAGGAAATGTATGCATCAAAACCGACAAGGCCCTTAAGGTATCTCTGTAAAAATCTTGTCATGGAGGCGGAAGCAGGGCAGCTTGAAGAGTTTATCGAATATCACATAGCCGATGATAGAACTTTCATTTCATTACCATATTACGTATATAGTCCAATGACACTTATGACCAATGACTGCCACACTTTCTTATAGTAATTATTTACAGCCTAGCTCAGATCACTTGACGTGTTTTATTCGCAGCGTGCACGTGTCACACATCCTACATCATTGCATTCCTGTTGAAGTTTAGCCCTGTCTAGACTGCATAGTCCTCCCCACAGCCCGTGGGTCTAAGCCCGTAGTCCGCGCACAGGAACTTGTACTCCATACACCAGGTGACAAAGTTAGACAGGCCGTCAGCCGGCAGCCGCGCCTCGATGACCAAGAAGTCGATTCCGTTATAGTCCTGGATATTAGTCCTCAGGACTTCAAGGGCGGTGGGTCCAGCTGAGAGAGGGGAATTTACGGTAGTATCAGCACGAGTCTTTATTCGCTCTTTGCCGCCAATGGGCCATAGCAACGTAACATAGACATACACTCAACAAAACAATGAAATCATAAATAATTAGACACAAGTTACAAATGAAATCAATAAACCAAAGCGACCAGTTGTAAATGGAACTTAAAATGAAATGAAATGATATGAAAAAAATATGATCCATATAAGGGCAGAACCCAAATCATAGGTATATTAATGTACAAGTTTATGAACAAAAGTGAAATCATAAAACTTTGCAATGACATGATCTTAAGTGGAACATACAACAATCATTTCAAATGAATAAATAAATCAGCAATACACCGTAACAATGTAAGGCTAGGATTAAGGCAAGATGATGACTCGTGGCGATGGCCAAGAAGGCCAAGATGGCAGAATGGCCTTGCCTTTATGATTGCTACTGTGAATCTTACGGTTCTGGCTTTAAAATAATAAACATCTGGCGTATTTTGCCAGCCAGTAGGTACCCAATGTGTTGAGTAATGAGGCTGTTTAACGTGGTCGAGGCACCTCCTCGAGCAAGGGACCCCCGTTTTACGTCCCCTAGCAGGGTAGCTGCAAATTATTTGGCCCAGAACCCAGACAGCTTTGGTTCAAATTCTCTCATGTCACTGTGCTTTGGGCTCTTATGTGATGTAAAATGAGACCTCGATTCGGCTGGGAAGGTAAAAGGCGGAGGAAGAAATACCGTGCACTAGACACAGTGAATGGCAATCAGCTACCGACACTGCCTCAAAAAGGTTTGGGGACTACCTTAACGATCTGGTTGTTATGTCTGGCATTTTTATTACCGACTTGAGTAAGCCAATTGCAAATTATCATTTTCTGCCTTAATAAAGCAAGTAAATACCTCTACAAAATGACAATCAGCCTGCAGTTAAGGATTATTGTCATGATTTCAGTATTCGTGCTTTATCTTATCTGACATAGGCGTTGAAAGCAGTTTGGCATTTAAAAAACTCTGAAACAAATTTCAAACACTCTTTTTTTGGCGAATATGCAAAACAGTAAATCACTCCACATTCATCGACTAGTTCATCTCTCCAAGAGACCACCCGGCCTGATTACTGGAAGTAAATAATAACTTAAGCTCAATAAAGTCATTATATCATTGCAACGGGACGGCTTTTCTGAGGATGCCAGGTATCTAAGCAAGTCCCAAACGACTTTACGATGGACCACATGAAGAAAGGTTACAATGATGGCAAAAATGTAGCTTAGAATGTAACTGCTATGAGCTGGTAATAAGAGAAAAGTTAAAAATGTGTGTGTCGTTCCAGAAAATAATGGCCCTCTGCTAAAGTCCAAACACAAATTCCCCATCTTAAGAAGAATGGTAGAACAGTCTCCTACCTTCACAGCTACGTCCGTTAGGCTGTAACACGAAGCCAGTTTGACAGGTACACGTACTCTGACCGTCCCAGAAATGCTGGCAGCCGCCATTACCTGTTGGGAGTACAAACCACAGTTAGGTAACGGTTACGACTGAACAGGAAATGACGCAACAATCAAGAGGGCTTGTTTTTTTAGTGGGAGCAAGTAAGGAGGCAGCAACAAAGAATTCTTCTATTGGAGAAATTTATACATTTTAGGAAAAAAAGGAGCAAACTCAAAATAAAAATCCCACAATGCTTGTCATCACTGACAATTAGATAAAAATATTGCCATGGCGACTGTTGTTGTTATTATTTTCCATTTTACTGCACCATCGCAGTGCCTATGGCACTTAAAGTTCAGACGGGGTTTCTAATAAAGTTGTCAGGGGATTACATGTTCTGTCGGAGACATACATGTTATACAATTGGGAAATTTTATGCAATCATTTGTCAATGCAAAAATCATTCCTTCTTATTTGCATAATTGATGTTCAATGATGCTCACTTAATCATAACTTCCAATTGCCACCAGTAAGAAATTCCTGCCATTTACCAGAGTATGATTATAACGTTTTCTGATTTATTATGCAAATTGGATCGTTTTTGTATAATGTTTATTTATCAATATTCTTCTCATACCAATGTGAGATGTTGCAACAGAGTCCCGTTATGGAACAGAGTGGGTTTAAACAATTTCCTCAATATTTATGCAAGCTAGACCTCAATTTGCATAATCATTATATAACTATATGTAGCATTGTTTAAGCCATCTACATACCAAAAATCATAACCATCCGTCAACCCCAATTTCCTTCCAAAGTCTCAGCAAAACACTAAACCGGTCCCTGCAGTTTCAAAACAATGCGCTAGTTCCTTACTCTTTGCCACTTACCAAACCTACATCTCTAACTCTTCATTGCAATAACCAATGGGGCGTTTGATCGATGAAACATATTCCGTAGAGTAAACCCAGAGGAGTAAGCCCGTATCGATAGTTTCATCAGGTTCTACTCCGTTACCCAACCGTTTTTAATTCTTCTGCAGACGTTTCATTATGCACTGAGGAAGGCGGCAGTCGTTGAAACGTCTGTAGAAAACTAAAAGACGGTTACGTAACGACAAAGAATATATTCAAGTGAGAGTAGTAAGAGGACCCGGATACTCACTGTGAGCTAATGAGCCTTTACACACGGTGTATACATCATGGTCTTCCTTCCCCGGCCAGGCGTGTCTTGTGTTGTAGAGACCGTACTCACTGTTGGATATGTTTCGACGACAGTAATTGTCTTCGTCGGTACAGGTGTAAAAGCCGAAACTCCGCGCAGAGTTCCGCACAGAGAAAGCCGACCTCGCAATCTCGCTAACAGCTTCGGAAGGGGGGCAACCAATCGCGCCACTGATGTACGGGTCGGAGTTGTATTCAGTCACACAACTGGAGACACAAAGACGCTGAAAATATGGCTACTCTTATATGGAATTAGGGCAGATGTCAAGACAGTTCACAGGACGAGTCGCAGGAAAGATTGAAGAACAGATCGCAGGAAAGATTGAAGGACAGATCTCAGGACAGATTGCAGGACAGATTGCAGGGCAGATTGCAGGGCAGATTGCAGGAAAAATTGAAGGACAGATCGCAAGATAATTCACAGAAGAGATCGGAGGATAAATCACAGGGCACATTGCAGGTCAGATCGCAGGTCAGATCGCAGGACAGATCACAGGTCAGATTGCAGGATAGATCGGGGGACAGATCGCAGGAAAGATCATAGGACAGATCGATAGGTAGATCAAACGAAAGATCGCAGGACAAATCACAGGGAAATCGTAAGACAGATCATGAGACAGATCCTGCAGGACAGATCGCAGGACAAGTCGCAGGGCAGATCACAGAAAAGATCGCAGGACAGATCGCAGGACAGATCACAGGACAGGTCGCAGGTTCGTCAGATCGCAGAAAAGATCGCAGGACAAATCGCAGGACAGATCGCAAGACAGAGCGCACGACATATTGCAGGGTAGCATGTACTATAGATTCGACTGGTGATAGATCCAACCTGACTTTGCCAGGATCGCTGTTTGACTCTCCGTCGACTGCATAGTCCTCTCCGCAGCCGGTAGGGCGGAGTCCAAACCCTTCACAAAGGTCCGGCACCAGTTCTCTGAGGCCGACAAACCGTCAGCCGGCAGCCGCGCATGGATGGCGAAGAAGTCCACCCCAAGGTACCGCTGGTTTGCAGTACGCACGACTTGGAAAGCGTGAAGTCCAGCTGAGAACAAGGAGCACTATAATCACGCTTATGATACGATGGAGACATTGATTATAAGTCCCAAAGCAAAGCCATTCAAACAGACGCAATTGTTAAATGTAGAAAAAAAAACTACATTGTGGTCTTAAGGAAATAACATCTGTCTGTATAGTCAATAAGCACTTCAATCTGACAATCACAAATGATTACTAACCTCGTTTTCGCTAACTTTTACATACTAATAGCAGTAGGGAACTAGACCCATTCGCTTGCAATGTGCAACTATAAACAACAACATCAATGGGGATTGAGTTGAAGATATGTCTATGATTCGTTACGCGTTCATGCGAACAAGTCTAGAATTGCTTCATTACTATCTCAAACAAACAGGTAATTAATTGATCACTGCTTTTCTAATACCCCTGTCCCGAACCGCTTGGTTTGTTCGTGATTCATACATTATAGTAAAAATTACATTCAACGATCATTTAGATACGGAAAACCCCTACCCAAACAGCCTTTTCTCTGAGATGGTCAAAATGTGTCTACATGTTGAAAAAGCGAATCGCTGAAAGGCAAAACTTGCGTCTGCTTCCATGTTGGTGCTTCTATGACGTAACGTGACAAAGATGTGCTCGCAACCAGAAATTAAAGAAAAAACAAAAACAAGACTTACCAGCTGCAGTTGGAGCTGATATTGTTGGAAAGAGAGTCGAAAATTGGTCAGTACATACATTTAATTTCTACATTTTACTAAGTCTTTCTTCAAAAATGATTCTTCCAATCAAGAAAAGTTAACCCATTTTTTTGAGAATGATATCTAATATAAAGAGTTGCATTGGTACAAATTGTTTGAAAAAATTAAAAGAGATCAAAGCGCTTTTCGATATCGTATTCATAAATAATATCCAGGCAGTTAAAAAACCTGCTAGTGACAACATATACGTGACACCCTTCTTATCCAATCAGCTATTTACCATTAAAAAGGGTAGTTCCGCTGCAGTATCAGAGAAAACCACTAATAGCCTATAAGAATTAAAGACTTTACATCCGTGCACAAGATAAAGCGCTTACCAACAAGCTTTCGATCAGACCTCTGATCCTTCTCAAGTTGAAATGACTGAAAAGCCCAGGTCACGGAAGTGTGACGTCAGTAAAGGGTCAAAGGTGCTTGGCATTTCTAACATTTTAAAACTTTGCCAAATAGTTTAATTGTTTTATCAACCGATAAAAGTAAACCGTTTTGTCGACCTCTGTATTTTTAAACTGAGCAGTGCTATGTCCTTATTGGTGGGCCACTGATCAATGACAGACAACCATGCTTGGTACGGATGCGTGATTGGCTTTCTTCCTGGCCCACTGAGCCATTTACAAAATACAAAAAGCTGCAAAACGGATTTACACACTATCAGAACCGTCCCATATCATATCATAAAAGTTTCTAAAGTTGTAAACTGGTTAGATATTTAGAAAGTTGAAAAAGCGTTCGAAAAAAGTTTATCCTCCTAGACATGTAATAACAAGGAATTAAAAACATTTGTAAATGATGACAATGACAACCCTTTTATGACTTGAAATGGGCTCTATACCGATCCTAACAACAGACGAAGAACATGAAGGTTTTTCAATAACTTCTTGCGTTACTCTGTCCACAAACGTACAAATATGATAATAATCAGAAATGTAACATGCACAT
>NC_049983.1:1637856-1653987 GCF_000003815.2 Branchiostoma floridae
CCAGCCTTGGATGTTTCGGTAGTGAACGGTGTGCTGTAGATCCTGGGAAGGAGATGAACAACACTGGAAATCCTGGGAAGGAGATGGACCGTGCCGAACACCCTGGGAAGGACAGTGACAGCAGGGTGACCTTGACAACAACCATGGGCCTGCAAAAGGAAACGTGTGAAGTGAACTTTTCCCATCCTGACAACACATCAACCTCACAGGAAAATACCCTAGGCCCATGTCTTGTACCTCGGTCCTTTATCCCAGCTCAGGGTGTTGAAAATCATGTTGTTAAACAGACTGGTGAGACACGCTACATGTGTGAGGTATGTGGGTCCAGGACGGCTAGAAAATGTAACTTAGCCCTACATAAGAGAACCGATACGGAAGAAATCTCTTTCGAGTCTGACCAGCGTGACTATTCTGAGGCTCAAAAAGGCCATTTGGACAATCACCGGATACCAAAAACTAGTGTTGACAAACCCTACATGTGTGAGAAGTGTGGGTACGGAACATCATGCAAGGCCCACCTTTGCCGACATATAAGAACCCATACAGGAGAAAAACCCTACAAGTGTGACCAGTGCAACTATTCTGCAGCACAGAAATCCGCTTTGAACACCCATCTAAAAACGCACACTGGCGAGAAACCCTTCATGTGTGGAGAGTGTGGACACCGAACGATGACAAAGCTCTTGCTAGTCCAACACATGAGAACCCATACAGGTGAAAAACCTTATGGCTGTGATCTGTGCGAGTATTCTGCAGGGGTGAAAGCTTGTTTAGAACGGCACATCATGGTAAAACACACGGGTGAGAAACCTTACAAGTGTAGCGAGTGTGAATTCAAGACGGCCGATAGCTCCCATTTTTACAAACATATGAAAAAACATTCTGGTGAGAAGCTACCCCCGCGTAAGAAATCACATAAGTGTGGTGAGTGCGACTATTCAACATCACAGAAATGCCGGTTGGACCAACACATCATAAGTAAACACTCCGGGGAGAAACCCTACAGGTGTGACAAGTGCGACTTGAGAACTGCCTCCAAGTCCCGTCTATCTCTACATATGAGAAAACATGAGAACCCCTACAAATGTCACCAGTGTGACTTTTGTACTGCAAGGAAATACCAGTTTGACCGGCACATCCATACAAAACAGACGAAAGAAAAATCATACCTGTGCGAAGAGTGCGGATATAGGACAGCAAAAGGATCTTCCCTTATCTTACATAAAAGAACACATACTGGTGAAAACCGTTCATGTGTGAGGAATGTGGTTACAGAGCGACCGACAGGTCCCACCTTTCTCGGCACATCAGAAAGCATACAGGAGAAAAACCCTACAAATGTGACCAGTGCGACTATTCTGCAGCACACAAACCTGCTTTGGACCACCATCTAAGAACGCACACCGGTGAGAAGCCCTACATATGTGAAGAATGCGGACACAGAACGACTACAAAGCCCGGACTATTGAGGCATATAAGAACACATACAGGGGAAAAACCTTACGGTTGTGACCTTTGCGACTATTCTGCTGCGGATAAAGGTAATTTAGAACGGCACATCATGGTTAAGCACACGGGTGAGAAACCGTACATGTGTGGGGAGTGCGGATACAGGACGGCTGATAGCTCCCATTTTTACAAACATATTAAAAAACATTCTGGTGAGAAGCCATCCCCGCGTAAGAAACCACATAAGTGTGATGAGTGCGACTATTCAGCATCACAGAAATGCCGGTTGGACCAACACATCATAAGTAAACACTCCGGGGAGAAACCCTACAGGTTTGACAAGTGCGACTTCAGAACGGCCTCCAAGTCCCATCTATCCCTACATATAAAAAAACATTCTGCCTAGAAAAACCCTCATAGATGTAAGTTACTAGCAAGGGACACACCGCAAGCTGGTGGAAAATACAGTATGGATGTGATGATTTCGATCAAGCAGAATTATTTTGACTCTTGAGTCTTGGAAACCAACTGTTGGACAGGTGAATGTTAATGCCCAACGTCCTTTCACTTCTTGTATCTTCGCCATATCGTTGAGAATACCTCGATCTAGCAATAAGACGACAACACGGACAAGTCCCATTGAACACACCTTGTTACTATTATTTTTAACTTGTACTGAGAGACGCACATGTACTGGAATGGATATTTCAGACTGCATCCACAGTTGGCCAGCCTTTGTTTTAGCCTTAAAGATAATGTTTTGAATAAGTAACGTTTAGCTCTCCTCAAACACGGGAACTCCATTACCGCTGCAGTATTCTCTAATCAAGATACAAACCGAATGGTCTTGATTATTCATTTACTCTGTTAGTTGTAAATAAAGGCTAACCCTTGATAATAGCCTCCGTTTAGTTGGGTAGCCCTAGCTGTATTTACCATGAATATACAGCCGAATAGATCAAATTAAAACCACTGACATAGGGTTATTGATCCACAGTCGGTCGTACTGTGCTAATAAGGTAACCAGGACACGCTGAACGAAGTCGGTGTCATTGGCAACATTTTAACGTCTCCTGATTGCCCAGATAAAAAATACACTGCACCGACTGTCGATCAAAACGAAATGGATTTTTCTCATCTTATTATGTCAGGAATCTAACAAAGATGCAACTACACCCCAACCCATCGAATTCTGACATTCCCCGCGAATGTGCACACTTCTCTAGAAAATGGGACACTTCTCGACTTTCAAGGGGACACTCCTCATCCTTCTGTTCAGTGTTTTCATGGCGGCGTATCGTATGCCCGACAAGCACAACATCAAGTTTTAGCTTAAATATTCGCGAGCTTGTCGTCTTTTAAGGCCTCTCTCCCTATTATAAACACACATAAATGAGAGAAGTATCTAACACAATATAAGTAGTAGGATGAGAGTGAGTTAGTTAAAGATGATCCTTTTTCAAAGACTATAACAACAGGCAGCTGTACACATAATTATGTCTGTAGTAGATCCAGTAAAAGACGACCCTTTTTTCCACAGGAATGAGAACAACTATGTGGCAATTGCTACGAAGAATTTCAGGTCAATTCCCCCAGTTATCTTGTTTTCAGCTGTATCTAATTCAACAGTGGATGGAAGCTTCAGGTACTCGGGGTGTCTGCAATTGACTATTTCAATGTAACAGGTTATTTCAGCGATTTAGGACTTATAATAAGAACCGGATATTACCATGGTCGATACTGCTCGAAGGAGGCAATATTTTTTCTAATGTACCTGTTGTGTGATATACTGAAATATTCAGACAAGTCAAGTCAAATAGAGCTGTTTTATTCTCTTTTCTGTGTTTTGCACCATACATGTATTAATCTGATAGAGAAGGATCTTAGATGCACTGTAACTATTGCGATTAGAAGCGCATGTGGCGTATTTGGCCTTTTTTCATGTTCATTGCTCACCAGGGCCACTAATGGTGCACCAGGAGACGTCATTCTTTCCATCACCATCTGCTGTGTTCTGCATCTGCAGCCGACTAATAAGGCCTGATGCTGTACCAAACAATCGGACAGTCTCTTAATATTTTAACGTCAAACTATTGAAGCAGAATGGTTAAAATAAATTATTAGATACACCACATTATATTAAGCAAACTCAACAGATGTGAGCTTGATCTATACAGCAACTGGCACTATCTGTAGGCATAAGTGTTACATATATTGTTGTATATCGTATGTGTCATCTACTCTTTTTTTTTTGGAATGAAATTTTGTTTCTGCAAGCGGCAGACCAATTCTCGGAATATAAGGTCAGCGCACGTGTTTGAAACCTTACCAAAGGTATGCGTGTGCCACGCAGGACTGATTGTAGCTGCTGTGTGATCTAAGGCACACAGTGTCTGTGTGATAATAATGTGTTTAAAAATTTCTTCGGCTATTTTCACTGAAGACATGACGAAGATTGTTTGTTTAACTGTCATTGTGGATTTGTTTCAGCTAACTCTGACGTAAATCACGTCTATTCGTTAAGCGGGGTGTGAAAAATTAATTGCGTAAGCTTTTAACTGACACATGAAATGATTTTAAAAAATGTATTAATTGATTTTAATTGCCAGTGAATTTGCAGTATTTATTTGTAAAATCGGCACAATTCAGTCGAATTTTTCGACTGTCCAGTTCGATTAAATAAAGTTTCATTTGATTTGATTTGAAGCTTATTTCCGTACCGAGCAGTAGGGAGTACATAACACACAGGTGTTTGAGTCAGAATCAAATTATCAGGCAACTAGTAGGACTTGATTTGACGAAAACATTGTTCCTATCAGATGAATAACAACAGGACAGATCTGTTTGCCGATAGTTCATTTTCTGATACTGCATCGATTCA
Source organism: Branchiostoma floridae (assembly GCF_000003815.2). Lineage (NCBI taxonomy): Eukaryota > Metazoa > Chordata > Leptocardii > Amphioxiformes > Branchiostomatidae > Branchiostoma > Branchiostoma floridae. Next base: position 1,642,187 of record NC_049983.1, read on the forward strand.
TCTAGGTTATGTTAGTAATCTTTCATATTTTTCTCATTCAACAAGGACAGTGTGGACATAACAGGTGCCTACTGGTGCTCGCTGACGGAACTGCAGTTGCCCAGTTGAAGCTGACACAGAAAACAGATGAACAGTGGTGGCGGGAATCTGTTTATCGTCGTGCTGAAAAGATAAGCGGCACTTTGACTAAATTTAAACTATGTGAATTTCTGAGTTTCACAAATAAGATATAAACAGTGAATAGTAATAAATAACTACAGCACTTCTGGACCATAACATTAGATGAATCCCGATTAATGGCAGCTTCACATGACGTACCTGGAGCAACTTGGCAGATGAAGTTAAAAAAGCCGGTACATCGCCAGTTCATCCACTTGCCTTTCCGATATAGGGAGTAAGAAACGCAGTCACCAGGACCATTCGGTTTTCCCAGAAACCAAGAGTTGTAGTCACCAAGTGCAGAACCGTCCACCCACTCAAAGGTCCCCTTTTCGCGCTGACGGTGCAGGCCCAACCAGAATGTATAATCGTCGCGCATGGACTTGTACAAGGAGACCACGAAGTCGTTGGTGTCAGCGTCTCGGGGCATGGCGAGGGTGCCGCCGTCTTCACGACAGGCCGCGGCCGCATCGCTGAAAGTCTTACGTGTGTTGAAGGCCTTGTAGCAGATTCCGCGCCACATTTTGTAATCTCCGGGGCAAGATGCTGAAAAAAATAAATTTGCTGTAATTTTGAAAGTACTTTTAACTATATACTGCAAGAGAGAAAAATGTACTTAGAGAGCGAGAAAGACCAGACAAGAGAGAGATACTATGCTGTGAGCTCCTTTGGCGTAAAAGATTGTCAGAGAACTGAACCGAATAAAAAATTACACATTAATCTTTCGGTACGTGCTGGAATGTGTATCTCACCTGCATCTTCAGTCGGTACGACAGGGCTTGGAGACTGGGACATATCTGTGGGACCGGGCCGCCAGACGGGTTCCTTCGGCCCTCGGGGCCCAACTGGTCCGGGCGGCCCGTCCTTTTCCACAGCGCCAGCTGGCCCCACGGCTCCCTTTTCTCCGGGTGGCTCGGCAGACACAGGGCCAACTAGCCCCATGACTCCCTTTTCTCCGGGTGGCTCGGCAGACACAGGGCCAACTAGCCGCATGACTCCCCTTTCTCTTGAACATCCGGGTGGTCCTGAGGAAGTAAAACTACGATTACGGACTATATTTTCCACACAAAAAACACTAATAAAAAGTCATCAAAACAATCTTTTTTTTTTTTTTAATTAAAGGCTTCTATGGTCATTCCAACTTGCCTGGCGACTTGCTCATCTCGTGAAGACACTGCTCTAAAGTGGCATGCAGGTTCCGCTCGTTGTCCACGTCACGTTTCAAGGCGTCAACGGTGATGGTCAGTTCCGATATTTCCTAAAGACGGTTCGGGATGTCAGGCTTAAAAGTACCAACTACAGAAGTTTAATTACCAATTATCTAAGAAACAAAACTACTGTAATGAAAAGGTAATAAAATTGTCAACATTCAATACAGTGTTCACCTTCTTATTGATGAAGGTCAGAGGGGCGAGTCCGACAGCGACTAGACCCAGCAGCACAGCAATGCCGGCCGTCAAGTAGTAGCAGTGGGAGCGGTAGAAGCTGCCGAGAGCACGGAGGCCGCTTGCCCCACCCGGATACTTGCGGTCTGTTAGAGGTAGTTGTTTATTTTTTTGTATTTTTACTCCGCGTACCTTAGGTAAGGTACTGAGTGAGCATATCGTTCCTCTACCTAGTTTATGAATATTCAATGTTCAACTAAGATGTGGTAGATATTAACCCTATTCAGACCGGGGGGGGGGGGGGGCCTAGCTCTAAATGTTATGAAGTAGATTTCTAGCGAGGTCGACGCCCATGAAGCCGGTTCTTTCAAATGTAGAGTAACCAATTAACGCCAGACCGGTGGCACGAGGGCCAGGGACGAATGTTTCACACCTATTCTCCGTCGATTACTAGCTGTTAAATACCGTCAATACATTACAAAGGACATCTTTGTGGGGCTTCCTTTAGTTTGCAGCATGTATTTTTATGAGCTGGTCCCTTTGAATGCTAGTTATATAGAATAGAAGGACGGACTGAATAATCAGCAAACAACACGACTTGAGTGCATAACGCATATATTTGACAACTTTCTACAGCCGTTGTACACCGGGTCATCAGAGACGTCTCTTTACCTTGTTACAAGGTACAAGTTGTAAGTTGTAGAACTACGTACTGTTTTTATTTTTGTGAATGCAAGGAAATAGCACTGAAACATAGGGTGACACGTAGTAAAAGTCACAACTTTTTGGGTGACAACATTTTTGGGGAGTGACAAGAAGCGAAACATTTCAGTTACAAAAGTACGACCGTATAGTGATAAAAAGTAAAATATTCAACAAAGAAAACTTTTTAAAAAAGTTAAAAAAATTGCACCACGTCAGGTTCGAACTCTGGTCCAAAAGTTACAAATCCAATCACTGGTCAACTACGCCACGAAGCCTTGAGGTTCAAGTTGACGAAAAAATAGAACTAAAGTGACAAAGCGCGTAATAAAAGAGACGGAAATAAACTGTAAGGCCGTCATTTCAAAACGTTTAATGGCACGAAAACTCGCTACAGTCCCGACACCTTTAGATCACCAAAGTAAACTTTTAAACTGATATATAGAGTTGTTTGTGAGCAAGTAAAGCTCCCGCACGGTGCAAAATGACGAACAATAATGCCTGCTTGATTTGAGTTCACGGCATTTGCATGATAAGCAAGGGTGCGAAAAGCTCGCAGTTATCGCCCAATGTCAGTGACCTGCCAGCAGCTATTTGATTGGTCCTCGCTAGAAACTACTGAATGTCAAATAGTCTACACGGGGGGGGGGGGGTGGGCTTTTGAGGCATGCGGCAATTTTGATGTCCTATAACGCCAGAACGGCTTACGCTAGAGCCACTAAATTTGATGAGTTTTCCTAAAATATTGTTGGCAACAATTTTACGAAGATTGACAAATTTTCAATTTTTTCGTGTTGCCATGGCAACCGTTTGTTGACAGGCAGTTTTGCCAAAAATCACTATTTTTGGTTCTAACAATTTATTTTTCACATTTATCTGCTGTATTACTGCTATTTTGTTACATAAATAAAATCTTATATTATTTAGCATATCTTTCATAATTATGTATCCATAAATTATGCTAATTTGATGACGTCATTAGCCCAAAATCCAAGATGGCGGACTGTATGGCCAGATCAAGAAGAACAAGCTAATTATCCCTTAAAATTTGTAACTACCTGGTATTTTTTTATCAAAAACCATCTAAATGAATGAATTTAGTCTATTTCAATTGCCCTTTGTGATTATTTGTTGCAAAAAAAGGATTTATAAAAATTCAAGGTGGTGGATATAATATGGCGGAGCCCAATTCGTATCTTAGATGTGCATGACGTCATTTTTATGTTGCTATTGGCAACACAAGTCGTAATAAACATTATTATTTTGTTATCTGCACTTGTTGTTACATCTTTGTAGCATAACTTGAAGTTTTCTGAGAATACCCTTTTTTCATGGGTCCGGCCAATTTAATTAAATTGATGACTTCATAATTGCAGGCACTTTAAGCCCCAAGTCTGGATAGGGTTAAATTGGGGGGTGCAAACAATTTTATTTTTCATAGAGGGGTAAGTCCCTATAATTTAATTCAGTGTTGGAAGTAAAGTGTTTGTTCGATAATTTTATCATATACAGCCAGCCATACGCATAATATGAATCTGTAGAGAAATACGACACAATTTCCGTTTGCGAAATAACGTATGAAACCCTAGCGTGCTGCATGAGTGCTGTAACCAATAAAAAAATGTGATTACTGTACAGTACTAGTATGAAAGCACCGTAGTCATTCTTACACGGGATTTTTTTTCAAATTCTATTTTGGAACAGTCCATTTTTGCAAGGAGGAGGGCGGAGTGAAAATAGCTGAATTTGCTCCTAAGCAAATACCGTTCTTTCTAGCTGTTTAAATATTATCCGTCCTTCACCGTGATCCTCCCGTCAGGTGATCGGAAATGATACAAGAAACGTATCATATCTACAATATAAAAAAAACGTTCTGATTGTAAACAGGAAAGAGTCCAATATGCAGAAGCAAAATACAAAGAAAAAAGCAACCTGCAGACGTGGCGTAACGTTTTACGGTCTCGGCTTCTTCGTACGTGTCTGTGGACGTGTTTCGGTCTCCTTGCCACTTGTCAGCACCCTTTTCAAGAAGGACACGCCCGCGGGAACCACCCTGAAGTAAAGGAGGGGGTTTGGGCGGCACCCCGCTGGTTTGGCAGCTTTGGGGCCCAGAGGATTGGGTCGTAACAGGCTCTGCTTGCTCGTACATGTCTGCTGGACTGTGACAAAGAGTGCGCAGTCTACGACAGCTAACGTCTAAGATTCATGAATAGAGAAAAAGATACCGCGATTTGTCTGAGAGAAGACATGAAGTGCTTGCCCTTATATGGAAGGATCAGCGTGGTATGACGCAGGGAGAATGACATTTTGTTTTTCTGCAAGTGGCAGACAAATCTTGGGGTTCTGCCCACGCACTACAAACTTTTAAACCAATGACGACGCCGTGGGCGCTATACGGCTTTGGAGTGTCGTCGTAGAAGTGAATTCGAAACTACTTCTATACAGAAGTGACGGTTATCTGAATGACGCTATAAGAGTGACGCTTGTATGATAGTTCCATCAGGTTGGTTCATCACTGTATGAAGAAGAAAAAACTCATATTAAATAGCCATTGCTTAACACGACTGTTACCTAAACGTCCGTATGATTAAAGCGATGTTTTTGTAAGAAGAGTCTCTTTATTCATAGGTTATACCTCCCTCCAAGAAGCCTATAATGTCCCCCGGCAGCTGACCAGCATCGATCAGCAGCTGTCCACGGTGCTGATACTCTACAGGTAGGCAGGGATGAGGATAGATATGAATCAGGAAAATATGAGACTTGCTGGTTTACTCGAATTGTCAACATATGATTTTAGATAATATTTAGAGTTGGGACATAGATATTTAGTCTTCATTAGGTATTGATAGTCTGTATGGGATGGGTATTTTTTTAATTGCATCGCGTGTATTTGGAATAGAAATGAGAAATTCCAACATATTTGATTGGGAAAAACCATAAACATATGTTTTATACTCCCTTCTATGTACAGCAAAATGCATGTATTTGATTGGATAGGAAAGGATCTTAGATGCATTAAAACTGTTCGGATTGACAGTATCTCTGGCGTATTCGACATTTTTTTGTATGTTTATTGCACAGCATGGTCAGTGATTGTGCACCAAGATACGGCATTTTGCCATCACCATCTGCTGTGTACTGCATCTACAGCCGACTGATGTCGTAGCTAACAATCGGATAACCCTGTAATATTTTCATGTGGAACTATTTTGTTTGTTTGTTTGAACCTTTATTCATTCAAGAGAAGCTCAAATCGGCCAGCAGGCCGCTTTTCATTGAGGTCATGAGGGTGGATAAATATGATACAGATATAGATTATATTGAGTACTAATAAATCCATCAACCTATATCACTACACATACATGGTACAAAATATATAGTGGTGCAAGAAGCTCAGTGTTCATAGTCCGTGTCCGTTCGTTTTGGTCAATTTCTTTTACTTCAAGAGTCTCTTAAAGCTGGTCAGATTTAGAGCCGTACGTGTGTCTGGTGGTAGGTTGTTCCAGACACTGGGTACACGGTAGGCTATTGATTGCACGAGAAGATTGCACGAGAATATTGAAGACTAAGTATAAGTCATAGATATACCGCATACTCATCTGAGCTCGATCTATACAGCGCATTGTACTATTGGCAGGCATTTATGTTAAATGTGGTATATCTTATAACATACAAAAACAAACAGGTGATACAATTGATTTGTACAAGTGTGCAATGTTTTTCGACAGTCTTTCTTTGGCATTTGAGCATTCGAGCGTGTTTCGGACAAGTACGTCTGTTTGTCCTGCATGGTGCGGCCAGTGGCTCGGTGCAGCAGAGCGCCCCTTGCGGTTAGTAAATAAGTGCTATAGATGCCATAAACATCGATTCTTTGGGGACATCTTTTTTTAAATAGTTTACTAAAAAGAGCTTTTGCAAAAGAAAGTAAAACATCGCCAAACAAACTGTTTCTTTATTGGATTTGCGCTCATAAAAGTTACCTATTTACACAGAATAACAACAGACGGAATGGCATAATTGGGTACGAGGCCTTCACCTATGACGTCACAGGGTATTGACCTGTAGCGTCAACAAAACAGACAAAAGACAAAGAACAAAGCAGCCCGAGTCCCGGTCGACGTAAGGCAAAATCCACCATAGGAAGCAGGTAAGGCTTATCAACAATCAGTATCAAGAGTATTTAGATACATATTCTAAGAGTTTCTGGTCACTTTTGTGGGAAAAAGATCATAGTAAGATGTGAAAATTGTGGCAATATGAAGAGGGAGGGTTGAAGCCAAATGTACTCGCCTGTTCTTACCACCTACATGCATGCAACATGCTGGTTGGGAAGGATGGTACTGACAAATAACAACGCAACATTACGTTTAAATGTGGAAAATCAATGAAATTAGGCTTGAGATCAGAGAATGAGCTATTTTGAGTAGTGGCTACCAGACTGACTGCGCTGGCTGTTATAGAGAGAACAATTTACGAGGGGAGTATTGCTACCTGAGGCGTTGGCCAGCCGCGCACGGGAAACATTAACCTTAGCATGGAAAGAGTCCCCCGGCCAATTTCCCGATTTTTTTTGCTGAATTCTACGACCCTCGTAGAAACGCCTGATGGAGGCTATATTTTAGGGAAAAGGGGAGTGCATTCATTGATTCAAGGAAAGATTCTGAGCGAGTGTCTAGCAAATGTCTAGCAATTTGAGAAAACCTACTTTTCATTTAAATCGAGAGGCATGTCAGGATTGTTTTAGGTTAATCTTGATGAACATAGGAAGTCCGGTTCTATTTGTTTTGCAAGTATCTGGTTATGTGAAAAGCCATAAAGCCAGGGCTACCCAACTAGCCGGAGGCTATGATTAAGGGCGGGGCTGTTAACTGCACAATATGCAATGAATCTATAAACGGTTACAATGCACAGAAAACATTCAGAGATACATGCATCTTTACGGACTGGGTTGTACAAATGGCCCACAGACAACCGAGCACCTGGGACAACTCGGAAACATACTTACTCGGCACTTAATATCTGTTCTCTACGTACTAGGTGATACAAATAACGCAAAGTAGGGACTTAAGATACTATCTGTGATAAAAGCAATGTTACAAGGCTATCCATATAAAAGCTGTTTGGCATTATCATTGTATTAATCATTTATTGGTTTGGCTGTTCAATACGTGCAGCCAAGGATTCTCAACTAGCTTGTGGCTATTACAAAGAGGCAGATGTTTCATGTAAGACATCACGAAATCGCCGGCAAGCGCAGCCAGGCTTGCGGGGGTCTGTCGGGGTCGATGCCCGATCGCGCCGTCCATGTGTACGCTACATCATCACGATGTACGCGTCGATAACGTCATGATATTGTCGGCAAGCGCAGCCAGGGATACGGGGGCCTGTCGGGGCCCGTGCCCGATCGCGCCGTCCATGTGTACGCTACATCATCACGATGTACGTGTCGGTAACGTCACGAAATTGTTGGGAAGCGCAGCCAGGGATGCGGGGCCCATCAAGGTGCATGCCCGATCGCGCAGTACATGTGACAGGCGCATCATCGCGTATAAGATGTTGTGCATGGCCGTTTCTACTGGTGTATTACACTATACATATGGTCTAAAATGCCCTGTAGTATTGTAGCAGGTCTTGCCGCTACAAGGGTATCGGGGCATGCCACTGCTCGTGTGCGGGATGACCTGGGCTTTCCGCCGTAGAAGATATTGTGGTTGATCGTTACGACTGGTGTGACATTGTACGGATGGTCTTAAATGCCCTGTAGTATTGTAGTATTGTAGTAGATCTTGCCGCTGTGAGGCTAGCGGGGTACACCGCTGCTCACGTACGGGGCGACCAGGCCTTACATGCCGTAAAAGATATTGAGATTGACCGTTTCTATTGATGTATTACATTATACGTATGGTCTAAAATGCCCTGTAGTAGTGTAGTATTGTAGTAGGTCCTGCCGCTACGAGGGTAACGGGGCACGCCACTGCTGGTGTACGGGACGACCTGGCCTTTCAGCCGTAGAAGATATTGTGGTTGGTCGTTTCGACTGGTGTGACATTATACGGAAGGACTAAAATGCCCTGCAGTAGTGTAGTATTGTAGTAGGTCTTGTCGCTACAAGGGTAACGGGGCATGCCACTTCTCGTGTACGGGACGACCTGGGCTTTCAGCCGTAGAAGATATTGTGGTTGATCGTCTCGACTGGTGTGACATTATACGGAAGGACTAAAATGCCCTGTAGTAGTGTAGTATTGTAGTAGATCTTGCCGCTGCGAGGGTAGCGGGGCATGTCACTTCTCGTGTACGGGACGAGCTGGGCTTTCAGCCGTAGAAGATATTGTGGTTGGCCGTTTCGACTGGTGTGACATTGTACGGAAGGACTAAAATGCCCTGTAGTATTGTAGTATTGTAGTAGGTCTGGTCGCTACAAGGGTATAGGGGCATGCCACTTCTCGTGTACGGGACGACCTGGGCTTTCAGCGGTAGAAGATATTGTGGTTGATCGTTTCGACTGGTGTGACATTATACGAATGGTCTGAATTGCCCTGTAGTAGTGTAGTATTGTAGTAGGTCTTGCCGCTATGAGGGTAGCGGGGCACGCCACTGCTGGTGCACGGGACGACCTGGCCTTTTTATGCCGTAAAACATATTGAGGTTGACCGTTCCTACTGATGTATTACATTATACTGATGGTTTGAAATGCCCTGTAGTAGTGTAGTATTGTAGTAGATCTTGCCGTTACGAGGGTAGCGGGGCACGCCACTGCTGGTTTACGGGACGACCTGAGCTTTCAGCCGTAAAAGATATTGTGGTTGGCCGTTTCGACTGGTGTGACATTATACGGAAGGACTAAAATGCCCTGTAGTAGTGTAGTATTGTAGTAGATCTTGCCGCTTCGAGGGTAGCGGGGCATGTCACTTCTCGTGTACGGGACGACCTGGGCTTTCAGCCGTAGAAGATATTGTGGTTGGCCGTTTCGACTGGTGTGACATTATACGGAAGGACTAAAATGCCCTGTAGTAGTATGGTATTGTAGGAGGTCTTGCCGCTACAGGTGTAGCGGGGCACGCCACTGCTGATGTTCGGGACGACCTGGCCTTTCATGCCGTAAAAGATATTGAGGTTGACCGTTCCTACTGATGTATTACAGTATACGAATGGTCTGAAATGCCCTGTAGTAGTGTAGTATTGTAGTAAGTCTTACCGCTACAAGGGTGTCGGGGATACACCGCTGCTCACGTACGGGTCAACCCCATCTTCCGATCGACCTCTTTTTTTTTCATGCAGTGACTTTTGATTATATACAGCCTTTCAATATTGAGCTAAGATTTTCTGAGCTATATATGACATATATTTCAGATGTCATCTTCAGGGGTAATGTTACTACATGAACACTTCAAAATTGTATCTTCTATGGATAAAAGTGAATTTCATCTTCATTATCAACAAAATGCGATTGATGTAAGCGAAAGGGTTCGAATTTTTTCTGTAGATATACATGTATAATTCCCACGAAATTCCTTGTCACCGAGCATGAAATCGATCGGCTGATGGGTCTTGGATCTCTAAATGATGTTTTGGACAGTAATACGCCCATCGACCGATGTTCGTATGTCTTCAAGCCGCGTTTAATGTGATCGGGTAGATAAAAATGAAAACATACAATGGCCCGAGAAAACGGTAAGAGGATGATCTCTAAAAATAACCATTTTGAAGTAGAATAAACTGGGGACCGTGCTACTGCTGTTTGGCTGGTGACAAGTAAAGTTAACTCGTAACTGCAATTTTGTGTTCTAAGGTCGACACGTCAGTTAATTATAAGTCCGCCAAATTCGTTGCGATATGCTTTGTCAGGGTGTTGTCTCTAGCTATTTGTCCTCTGTTTCAATAGATGATGCATTATGAAGAACATCGAGAATCTAAACCAAACAAGTTCAAATTCAAATGTTTTGAAAGAATATAGAACCTATTGCAACGGCGTGTCTAGATATCAATAACAGTGCGAAAACATATAATGTGTTTGTATTTTTTTCTTGTGAAAGCCCGTGGAGAGAAATAAGACTGGTTTCCATAACCTACATATAAACTTGGAGCTGCGCATGTACATTGTGCATTCAGGTAACGGTTTATCCGTCAGACATGTTAAACTTTGCATATTACATGCATTCGTATCCCATCGACAATACCGAAAAGTGTTACTTTTCAATAAATAAAACAGAGGATTTCTATCTATGTATGGTACTCTACAGTGATACCAAAGTATCGAGCAAATGTTGAGAACATATGAAGGATTATTCCGACATGGTAAAACGTCAGACGTATTTTAAACAGAACGTCAGTGATCCAAGTCAATTGTGAATTGTGTAAATCCAATGTTTTATTACACGCAGGATCCTTGGTCTTAGATATCATTATGGGAAGTTAGGTTGTAAATAACAAGGTACCGTACCTATATTGAAACACTCATAGGATGAAAGAACTTTTTAAGACTCGAACGCAACATGACATTCGAAGACTGCTTTCTGCCTTGTGATACAAATTGGAAGTATTTTTTTCTAATGATATGGGTAATCGTGCGTTCTTGCCATTTGGATACTAATTTCAGTCTACATGCGAAGACATGGGACCATGACATTTAAACATTTCAAGTACAACAGAAAAATATGACATTTTCCATTAACACAACACAACGCTACACTTTTCTTGTTCCTCCTTAATACGCCATGAAAAGAAGTATAATTAATTGTGGTGCGAATGTTCAACCCCTACGGTAGATATTACAGGATTAAACAAAACACTGATTTTGGATTATATAATTGATATAAAAGGAAGAAATGACTAGTCAAAGAGTCATTTCTTTTTACGGGCCATAACGTAACAAATTTCATGTCACTGGCCTAATAGAATACGTACGTGAACAGTGTGCCCGATACCTAAGTCCTACTACAATACTACAGGACATTTTAGACCTTCCGTATAATGTCACACCAGTCGAAACGACCAACCACAATATCTTCTACGGCTGAAAGCCCAGGCCGTCCCGTACACGAAAAGTGGCATGCCCCGATACCCTTACAGCGGAAAGACCTACTACAATACTACAATACTACAGGGCATTTAAGACCATCCGTATAATGTCACACCAGTGGGAACGACCAACCACAATATCTTCTACGGCTGAAAGGCCAAGTCGTCCCGTACACGAGAAGTGGCATACCCCGATACCCTTGTAGCGGCAAGACCTACTACAATACTACATGACGTTTCAGACCATATGTAAAATATAATACACCAGTATGAACGGTCAAGCACAACATCTTTTACGGATGAAAGGCCAGGTAGTCCCATAAACCAGCAGTGGCGTGCCCCGCTGCCCTCGTAGCGGCAAGACCTACTACAATACTACACTACTACAGGGCATTTCAGACCATCCGTATAATGTAATACATCAGTAGGAACGGTCAACCTCAATATCTTTTACGACATGAAAAGGCCAGGTCGTCCCGTACACCAGCAGTGGCGTGCCCCGCTACCCTCGTAGCGGCAAGACCTACTACAATACTA
>NC_049983.1:1654689-1706642 GCF_000003815.2 Branchiostoma floridae
GCCCAGGTCGTCCCGTACACGAGAAGTGACATGCCCCGCTACCCTCGTAGCGGCAAGATCTACTACAATACTACACTACTACAGGGCATTTTAGTCCTTCCGTATAATGTCACACCAGTCGAAACGGCCAACCACAATATCTTTTACGGCTGAAAGCCCAGGTCGTCCCGTGCACGAGAAGTGACATGCCCCGCTACCCTCGTAGCGGCAAGACCTACTACAATACTACAGGGCATTTTAGTCCTTCCGTATAATGTCACACCAGTCGAAACGATCAACCACAATATCTTCTACGGCTGAAAGCCCAGGTCGTCCCGTACACGAGAAGTGACATGCCCCGTTACCCTCGAAGCGGCAAGATCTACTACAATACTACAATACTACAGGGCATTTTAGCTTTCCGTATAATGTCACACCAGTCGAAACGGCCAACCACAATATCTTTTACGGCTGAAAGCCCAGGTCGTCCCGTACACGAGAAGTGACATGCCCCGCTACCCTCGTAGCGGCAAGACCTACTACAATACTACAATACTACAGGGCATTTTAGTCCTTCCGTATAATGTCACACCAGTCGAAACGATCAACCACAATATCTTCTACGGCTGAAAGCCCAGGTCGTCCCGTACACGAGAAGTGACATGCCCCGCTACCCTCGAAGCGGCAAGATCTACTACAATACTACAATACTACAGGGCATTTTAGCTTTCCGGATCATGTCACACCCGTCGAAACGGGCAAACACGATATCTTCCACGGGTGAAAGCCCAAGTCGTCCCGTACACGAGAAGTGACATTGCCCGTTAACCTCGTAACCGTAAGATCTACTTCAATTCTATCCTACTACCGGGCCTTTTAGGCCTTCCGTATAATGTCACACCAGTCGAAGCGACCAACCACAATATCTTCTACGGCTGAAAGGCCAGGTCGTCCCGTACACCAGCAGTGGCGTGCCCCGTTACCCTTGTAGCGGCAGGACCTACTACAATACTACACTACTACAGGGCATTTTAGACCATACGTATAATGTAATACATCAGTAGAAACGGTCAATCTCAATATCTTTTACGGCATGAAAGGCCTGGTCGCCCCGTACGTGAGCAGCGGTGTACCCCGCTAGCCTCACAGCGGCAAGATCTACTACAATACTACAATACTACAGGGCATTTAAGACCATCCGTACAATGTCACACCAGTCGTAACGATCAACCACAATATCTTCTACGGCGGAAAGCCCAGGTCATCCCGCACACGAGCAGTGGCATGCCCCGATACCCTTGTAGCGGCAAGACCTGCTACAATACTACAGGGCATTTTAGACCATATGTATAGTGTAATACACCAGTAGAAACGGCCATGCACAACATCTTATACGCGATGATGCGCCTGTCACATGTACTGCGCGATCGGGCATGCACCTTGATGGGCCCCGCATCCCTGGCTGCGCTTCCCAACAATTTCGTGACGTTATCGACACGTACATCGTGATGATGTAGCGTACACATGGACGGCGCGATCGGGCACGGGCCCCGACAGGCCCCCGTATCCCTGGCTGCGCTTGCCGACAATATCATGACGTTATCGACGCGTACATCGTGATGATGTAGCGTACACATGGACGGCGCGATCGGGCACGGGCCCCGACAGGCCCCCGTATCCCTGGCTGCGCTTGCCGACAATATCATGACGTTATCGACGCGTACATCGTGATGATGTAGCGTACACATGTACGGCGCGATCGGGCATCGACCCCGACAGACCCCCGCAAGCCTGGCTGCGCTTGCCGGCGATTTCGTGATGTCTTACATGAAACATCTGCCCTTCTATTATAGCGGCAAGACCTACTACAATACTACAATACTACAGGGCATTTTAGACCATCCGTATAATTTCACACCAGTCGAATCGATCAACCACAATATCTTCTACGGCTGAAAGCCCACGTCGTCCCTTACACGAGAAGTGGCATGTTCCGATACCCTTGTAGTGGCAAGACCTACTACAATACTACACTACTACAGGGTATTTCAGACCATATGTATAATGTAATACATCAGTAGGAACGGTCAACCTCAATATCTTTACGACATGAAAGGCCAGGTCGTCCCGTACACGAGAAGTGGCATGCCCCGATACCCTTATAGCGGCAAGACCTACTACAATACTACAATACTACAGGGCATTTTAGACCATCCGTATAATGTCACACTAGTCGAAACGGCCAACCACAATATATTCTACGGCTGAAAGCCCAGGTCGTCCCGTAAACCAACAGTGGCGTGCCCTGCTACCCCCGTAGCGGCAAGACCTACTCCAATACTACAGGGCATTTTAGACCATCTGTTTAATGTAATACATCAGTAGGAACGGTCAACTTAATATCTTTTACGACATGAAAGGCCAGGTAGTCCCGTACGTGAGCAGCGGTGCACCCCGCTAGCCTTACAGCGGCAAGAACTACTACAATACTACAGGGCATTTTAGACCACCCGTATATTGTCACACCAGTCGAAATGATCAACCACAATATCTTCTACGGCTGAAAGCCCAGGTCGTCCCGTACGTGAGCAGCGGTGTACCCCGCTAGCCCTACAGCGGCAAGACCTACTACAATACTACAATACTACAGGGCATTTTAGACCATCCGTATAATGTCGAACCAGTCGAAACAGTCAACCACAGTATCTTCTACGGCTGAAAGGCCAGGTAGTCCCGTTCACGAGCAGTGGTATGCCCCGATACCCTTGTAGCGGCAAGACCTACTACAATACTACAGGGCATTTTAGACCATATATATATATAGTGTAATACGTACACCAGTAGGAACGGCCATGTACAATATATTTTACGCGATGATGCGCCTTTCACATGTACTGCGCGATCGGGTATGGACCTTGATAGGCCCCACATCCCTGCCTGCGCTTGCCAACAATTTCGTGACGTTATCGACGCGTACATCGTGATGATGTAGCGAACACACGGACGGCGCGAACGGACACGGGCCCCGACAGGCCCCCGCATCCCTGACTGCGCTGGCTGACAATTTCGTGACGTTATCGACGCGTACATCGTGATGATGTAGCGTACACATGGACGGCGCGATCGGGCATGGAACCCTACAGACTCCCGCATGCCTGGCTGCGCTTGCCGGCGATTTCGTGATGTCTTACACGAAACATCTGCCTACAAAGAGCCAGCCTTGCAATAATTACTGGCATGGCCTTGGCGAATACAAAGGATCACTGCATAGCCACTACTCACATTGAAGTCGGTCTTAATGTGTAGAGAAAAGATTCTATGGCCTGATCAAGTTGGAACTCGAAATGCTCTATTGTCGGTGTCAGGTTTGAATTTTCCTTGTATTTCGTTAATTAATTTCGTCTTTGGGTTTTTTGTCTTTAAGTTGGACATGGCAACCGTGGAACCTCGGTCACCCAACGAAAATAGTCTGAACTGTTATGTCGGTTCTATTACGGACTTCTTACGGACTAGGTTACAACTCGGCATCTGGAACAACTCGGCATCTGGAACAACTCGGCACATAGTTTAAGACAAGTCGGCACCATTCTTACTCAGCACTTAATATGATCTAATATGGGAATACTACGTAGAAGTTTATACAAATAACGTAAAGCTATTACAAAGAGCCAGGCCTGCTGGACAAAACAATACAAATGATCACTATATACACGCTATACACATTAAAGTAGGTCGTAATTTGTGGAGTTCAAAGTCGATGTAATGTGTAGAGGAAAAATCCTATGATTAAGTTGGAACTAGAAATGTTCTATTTTCAGTGTCAAGTTTTAATTTTTCCTGTTTTCTGTTTGTCTTTAGGTTGGACATGGCAACCATAAAACGTCAGGCTCCCAACGAAACCAATGTCGGGTCTCCCACCGGGGTTTCTCATGTTGCCTCTGACAGCAAAACAAACGACGCAGAAGACGTAATGGCAGCAAAGAAAGTCAGCTTAAACAACGTTGGTGATAGACCCTACATGTGTGGATTCTGTGGTTACGTGACAGGTATGAAGTCTAGATTGTCCCAACACATGAGAACCCATACAGGCGAAAGACCCTACAAATGTGACCGATGTGACTATTCTGCAGCACAGAAAGGACATTTGAACATTCATATAGCATTAAGACACACTGGTGAGAAACCCTACATGTGTGGGGAGTGTGGGTACAGGACGGCTCATAAATCTAACTTGTCCAAACATATGACAAACCACACAGGTGAAAGACCCTACAAATGTGACCGATGTGACTATTCTGCAGCACAGAAACTAACTTTTGACAACCATATAGCAGCAAGACACACAGGCGACAAACCCTTTATGTGTGGGGAGTGTGGATACAGGACTGCTCGGAAATCTAGCCTATCTGAACATTGGAGAACGCATACAGGAGAAAAACCCTACAATTGTGACCAGTGTGACTATTCTGCAGCGAATAAATCCAATTTGAAAAACCACCTAGTAATTCATACAGGTGCGAAACCATACATATGCGGGGAGTGTGGGTACAGAGCAGCTCAAAGGTGTGGTTTGTCCTACCATATGAGAACCCATACCGGAGAAAAACCATACCAGTGTGACCAGTGCAACTATTCTGCTGCACGGAAATCCAACTTGGATCGTCATTTAGCAAAACACACCGTTACAAAAGCCTACAAAGGAGAAAAGTTTTGAAAACCCTACAAGTTTGAGCAATCTAACTAGTCTTCTAGTAAAACACAGCAGTGATAAACTTACATCTGTGGGGAGTGTGGGTACAGGTAACTCGAAAGTCTCTCTTAGCCCAACACATGAGAACCCATACAGGAGAAAGACCCTACAAATGTGTAGTGTAACTATTCCGCAGTTAATAAGTCGTGCTTGAACTTCCATCTCAGGAGACACACCGGTGAGAAAAACTACATGTGTGGAGTGTGTGGGTACAGGACAGTTCAAAATGCTCAGATATCAAAACATATGAGAACCCATACAGGAGGGAAAAAAACGTACAACTGTGATGGTTAGATGATTACATTTGGGAAAGGTATAAAAAGGCAGTAAAAGGAGGGGTTGGACTCCGACTTTAATTACCTTGCTCTAGATGCAGTGGATGACATTCCATTGCCCATATGGCTTTGAAAATGGCTATGGTGCCAAATTACTTACAATTGAATTAAAAAGACGCACTATGTAGGGTATAGGTAGGTAGGGACTAGGGAGGTAGGTAGTAGGTATGTAGTGTATGGGAGAATTCTTGTTGAAAGGAAAAAAATTAGCGTCAATTTGGCATAACTGCACGATCTGCGATTTTTCTGTCAATAGTTTGTTTTTGCTTATATGAAAATAATGCACATGTGTTCAGAAATTGAATGCAGTACGCAATACTCCTTGTCCCTTACTATCTGGTGTTTTGATCGTGTTTAAATAAGACAGTTTTAATCATATTTTATTATATACGTATCTATTATATACAATGTTACCGTGTGCATCACTACAAGATTTTAGGTACGGCATGTATTGTATTAACTTAACCCTATTCATACCCGAGGGTGGGTTGCTTTTGAGGCCTGTGCCAACTTCGATGTTGCATAACGCCAGAACGGCTTATGTTAGAGTCACAAAATTTTATGAGTTTTCTTAAAGGTCTACTACGCAGTTTTTTGCGCTCAAATTTGAAATATTCTAGAACTAAGAAATCTCAGATTTACTACTACTTTTTGACACTTTTGTGTCATTATTTCACGTTTGCAACGTAGAGAATTAGCCTACAAACATTTCGTCCTACGCGTGCTGTAACTTGTTGACCCCCCTAGTTAGGCACTGGTGAGAATTCAAAGAAGAATTAATCATCAACGGTTATTGGTCGGGAATCTCCGGTGAGTTCTGGGTGCGTGAAAGGTCACGGTGAACCATGTGACCAATCTCCGGGTAGGCTCGGGCAGACTCGGGACTACTCGGATTTCGTCGGGAAGAAACAAAATGGCTGAAACCCAGCGTGGGCGTGCAGAATCCCAGGTTTTCAAACGCGCTTGCACGGGAAAAATATCGACTCCTGACATGCCTTGAATAGTGTTCCGTAACGTGGTAGGCTTGATTCAACTAACTATATAAAGAAATGGCCGGAAAATGGATTTTTTGTTTTCAGTTTGAAGCGCAAAAAACTGCGTAGTAGACCTTTAACATATTGTTGGCAACAATTTCAAGAAGTTTAGTAAATTCTCCTTTTTTCTTGTTGCCATGGCAAAAGGTTGTAGACAGGCAGTTTTGCCCAAAATCGCTACTTTTGGTTCTAACAATATATTTTTCACGCTTATTTGATAAATTACTGCTTTTTTTCCCCATAAATATAATCTTATGTTATTAGGAATATAGTTCATAATTGGATATGCATAATTTTCGCTAATTCGAGAGTTATAAGACTAAGAAGTGGAGGGCCTCAAAAGCCAAAAACCAAATTCAGCCTCGGGCTGCAAGGTATTTTCTGAATGAAGTTTCAAAGTTAACTCATATGTTTATCTGCTTGACCAGTGCCCTCAAAGATACTTTATTATTGATAAATGATAGATAATTTATCATTCACTTCCTGAGTGATATGCCTCTCCAAGAGCTTTGTTCGGTATTCTATAGAATGTAGATAGAATGATTATGATGTGAACATTGTGGAAATAATTGGGTTGGGGGCGAAACCAAAAATACATGCGATCGCCCTTTGCGTACGTCATTTCGAAACCCATTGAAGACTATGGAAGAACAAATTCCTGTAAATTCGCCAGTTACACATTAAACAGGTGAAACGAACAAGCTATTTATGAAGCAAAGTTTTCCGATAATTCAGGAAAAAAATACATAGGAGTAAGTAAAATTGAGGACTCAGATTAATCTTTCCTGTTCGCAATATACAATTTTGATATTTGTTGTTTGTAATCTTTAAAATGATTCATATATTCATGAATGATTAGTGTAATAACCACTTAGTGCGTAAATATGATGAGGACGATTTGTTATTCAGGATAAATGAATAATTTAGTATGCACTCTCTGAGTGTTATGTTCCGCGCCAGGGCTTTGTTCAGTGCTCTATAACCGTACATGTAGAAAGGTTAATTTTTATATTTCTCACCCATAAACAAGCGTCTTTTGTTGAGTCTTTGACATTCCCTCTAACGTGATGGCAGGAGACAAAAAATGCATTCTGGGAAAGTGGGTTAATTCACCTTTGACCTGCTTCACCTTCACCTCTGACCCCACGGTACGACAGAAAGATAAAGCTGCAGCGTCCCGGTTTACACGAAAAGAAAACATCATTAGAAGGCAGGTAAGACCTAATTTATAAGCAGATCTTGCGGTGGCATAAGATATTTTTTATAAGCTGGGGGAGAAGTTTAGCCGGCGGTGAAATAAAACTCCTCTGTAGGCTAAACTTCCCCCAGCTTATGATACTATCTTATGCCGCCGTAAAAAATATTGGCTCGAATCTCTTTTATTACCCACTCGGAGTAATACATCAATGGGACCTTAATATCATATCCTATGTTCATATCTTTTTATTTCATGGTTGATTTTTGCTTTGCTTATTTGTTGTAATTATTTTCGGTGGCAGCAATAATATTATAAGTTACGACTTGAGTGAGTCGCCCACATGTATATGTTGCAATAAAAAAAGAAAACTCGCCCTCTTGGTCGATTCCCATGCAAAGTAGCCAGTTATCACAGATCTGTTGGCACGCGAGGAGCAGGTGGGGATATTTCACACCAAGGACGTTTTATCACATCATTGTTTATGCCCATTGTCCTTCGATGGTTGCCTGTTAAATTAGCCGTGAAGACTTCGGAGGGCGTACGCGTATTTTCTTGTTAGGGATTGTACGATATATTTAACAGTTAGTTAGCCAGGTCGTCATACGTCCTACGCACCCCTCACCGGAAATAGCCTCGAGGTGATCTTTGAAAGCAAGGAATGACGTATCCGGGGGCTGGACTCTTTTTCAATGTTTCAAGTTGCGGGGAAAGGTTTAATTATTGTATATCATCTACTATCAAGATTTCCCCCCGTTTCTTTACTGCACCTGTTGTGTGCATCGAATTTGAATTTAGTATAGCTAAAGGGTCAGCTATAATTTTATTCCAGAAACATACTGTATTCATGTACTACAGCACTTGGTTGTCTGATAACCAGAATTCCTGAATTTTTCCCTTTTGGGTAGAATTAATTCTATTTGATATAAGAAAGGTTCTGAGCTAAATTAACGGGTTGCGTACTAGATTGAAAGGGCTGACAAGGAATTTGCTGACGTTTCTCTACCTAAGAAAAGTATGAAAAATATATATATTTCTTTTTTTAAACATGCCAAACTTGGGTTGAAGTTTTCGGATTGATTTAATGCTCAAATATCACGATGAGTTATTTAAAATGATTTCTTCATTATTTTAGTTAAGACATGGCAACAGCAGGACATGGGTCTCACACCAAAGTGGAGCAGAACTGTTACGATGCGTCCCTCACTGAGGTTCCGCTGGTTGACTGCGACAGCAAAACAAGCATTGCTGAAAACCAGACAGCAGCACAAGGTATCAAGAACTCTAGTGAGAAACACTTCACTTGTGAGGAGTCTGGCTTCAGCACAGCTCGAAATACTAACTTTTCTGTGCATATGAGAACATATACAGGTGAGAAACCATACAGGTGTGACCAGTGTAATTATTCTGCTGCACGGAAACCCACATTAGAAGAGCATATTGCAGGAAAACACACCGGTGAGAAACCCTACATGTGTGGGGAGTGTGGGTACAGGACAGCTTACAGGTCAGCCTTATCCCAACATATGAGAACCCATACTGGAGAAAAACCCTACAAGTGCGACCAGTGTGACTATTCTGCAGCGTATAAATACAGTTTGAATCGTCATGTGACAGCAATGCATACTGGTGAACAACCCTACATGTGTGACAGTTGTGGGTTCGGGACTGCTCGGAAGTTTTCTTTGTTTCAACATATGAGAACCCATACAGGAGAAAAACCCTACAAGTGTGACCAGTGCGACTTTTCTGCAGCGCAGAAACCCAACCTTGACCTCCATGTAGCAGCAAAACACACAGGTGATAAACCCTACATGTGCGATGACTGTGGATATAGGGCAGTTCAGAGGTGTACGCTATCCAGACATATGAGAACTCATACCGGAGAAAAACCCTACAAGTGTGACCATTGTGACTATACTGCAGCAGGAAAGGCCACTGTTGACAACCATATTGCAGTAAAACACACTGGTGTGAAACCCTACATGTGTGGGGAGTGTGGGTTCAGAACAAATCAAAAGTCTAAGTTATCCAGGCATATGAGAACTCATACTAGGGAGAAGCCCTACAAGTGTGACCAGTGCGACTATTCTGCTGCTGTGAAATCCACTCTGGACAGGTATCTAGCAAGGCACACTGGTGAGAAGCCATACATGTGTGGGGAGTGTGGGCACAGGACAACTCAGAAATATACCTTATCCAGGCATATGAGAATCCATACTAGCGAGAAGCCCTACAAGTGTGACCTGTGCGACTATTCGGCAGCACAGAAATCCACTTTGGACAACCATGTGGCAGCAAAACACGAAGGTTACAAACAAAGAAACAAAAAAAAAGAAAAAAGAAACATCGACATTCCCCAACACCGCTCTCTTTAAGAACGCTTAGCGGCTGCCAGAATACTGCAGCACTACGATTACCACGCCCCCTGCCCCATTATAGCCGACAATATGGATAACGTCGTGGCTAATACCTACGCCTGCTATCCCGACCGTCGGTCTTGGACCAGTTGGGTACCATTTGGACAAGGTTCTTCACTCACTACAAAACTTCGCTTACACCGGTCGGTGTTATTCAATGTTAAGTCCAAGGAATCAACAAAAATAATCACGAAGTTTGGAAAAAATGTTTGGACTTCAAAGTTACAGAAAAAGCTGATGAAGAACAAAGAAATTAAACTCATAGATGGATTAGAGGAATAGTGTACAGATAATGAAGCTGAAAGAAACAGATTATTTCAAACAGTTGCCACAATTTCACCGAGCTTTTACCATCACCAAAATGATATCTTTCAACTAAAAGCACAAACTCCAATCATTATACAGAACGTGGAGCAGTCCATTAACCACTGCCTTCAAAGAAGAAGTCAAACCCGACAATAGCATCATTTGTACCATATAGTGGATTAGACCCTAGTGTTGTGTATCTTCTATTCTTAGTGTTTGAGATTGTACATGCAATTAGCCTTCGGGCATGATTTTGCAAATAAAACAAGGATTGATCGATTAAAACTTCGTCTTGCCTTTTCTTTGCTTTGTTATTATCTATTCTTTGATTCACTACATAAGGCCATAGCAAGTATATTTTATGGATGACATACTAAGCAGACGGCAAAACTAGTGAGATAGGGCGGGAAAAAAACAAGATGGGTAAAAATAACAAGATTGCTAAATTTTCCAAATATACGCACTAAACGTAAACAAAAAGAAGTGAAGTGACGTAACATGGTATCACGTCCTACAAGGTATTCATTTCTGTGCTCAAGACGTGTACTAGTGTAGTACAGGTGACACTAGTGTGGTAGACTGGTATCACTTACCAACATGGGAAAAACACTCATGGCTTCCATATTGGGGCCACTTTTACAACTATCTAACTAAATTTTTAGCTTCGCTTTTATAACTACAGTCATGGCTACCTGGCTAGTGTCACTTCTACAAGTACAACATTTAGCCTACAACACAACATATTTGCCCACTTTAGTAATTTCTTATCATGTTGACCATCTAAGAAGGGAAAAAAATTCTTTTTTTTTTCTTTCTGAAATCAGACGAAAATTATTGCGCGCGCTGATGTTATCCATACAATTCTGTGGCCTAAGGTTGATAACAAGACACCATGCCGGATAGCAACCACTTTACGAAATGAACTGGAATCCTGGTGAGTAATTATATGTATTTCTCCGTATTTTTGGCGAATACAGGCGAATGCAGGCGAATCCGACAACGTCTTCGCTACAAATCCGAACATCGGAAACAGTTACCCGGAAACTGAAAACGACGAATATCCAAAAATATGGATTTTGACAAATACGGAACCGTATTTTTGTTGTTTTGTCTTTTTCTGTGAATCAGTGACAAATCCGAACATCGGATTCCGTTATTCGAAACCTCAAATCCGACAAAATCCGAAATCAAGGATTTTCGACATATACGTAACCGTATTCTGTCTGTATTTTTTGTGAAGCCAACAAGGAATCCGTAACAAATCCGAACATCGGAACCGTTATTACGACAGAATCCGAAAATAAGGTTTTGAGGATGATAGTATTATTTCCGTTTTTCTATAAATCCTTAACAGATCCGAACATCGGATTTTTTTTATTCGGAACCTTAACCGGAAATTCTACAAAATACGAAAACAAGGATTTTCGACATAGCCGCATTTACGATCGTATCTGATACGGATGTTGTCAGATTCAAAATACGACCTTTACAGAATCTACCACATATTCTGACCCAGAATATCTTTACATTCGCCAAAAATACGTACTCGTTACTCGATACAACACACGAACTTTGATAAATAATTCGTTATTCATACGTAATTTCTATGATCTAATGATATCCCATTCATCATTGTTCTATGCTATGGATTTGGAGAAATTCTTTCCAGAAACACACTGCTCGTGGACGCAGGAAGGCACGCACTACCACCTGGCAACATTAATAGTTTTGTATTGTTTTATGTAGCCGTGGATTCTCAAAAATATGATGTTAAGCTTACTGATTCGTCCGTTAGGAACTTTGTGAATGTTAAGTACTCATTGTACGTACTTATGTATTGCATGCGTAGGTGGAACGTTGGAATTGTATACGTAGTGTATCATGTAGGCCATGGGAGAACTTGAAAATAAATTTCTGTGGTTGATGCTGAAAACTGTGCTTGTCGATTCTTGCAAAGCATAGATTAAATTTATCTAGAACATTTTTTTTTTATTCCTGGAGCCGGGGGCTGGAGCCTTGGGCTCTTTTGACCCCAATTCGTAATTTCAAAACGGCTTAAGTTACGATCACCAAATTCAGAGGGAATGATGCACTGGCAAAGTTTTATATTTCCTGTAATTTCGGTATCGTTATGACGTAATGTGACGTAATAATGACGTCATAATGTCATATTTTGGGCAAAAATCGTCTAAATATTAAATATCCGCTATAACTAAAGGTATTAAACAAAACGATAACTATAAAGTGTCCCTTATTGCTGTCAAAGTGTGCCAAGTCTTTTGTTGCCAATGACGACGACACTGACGCCTATATGACGTCATAAAATGACGTCATTTGTCCGCCATCTTGGATCGACAATGTTTAATTTTCTAAATTAGGTTTCTTTTTTTCATATAACCTCAAAACCAAATACAAGTGGACTAAAAAGGTACAAGTGATTGTATTTTGTAAGAAAATAAAAGGTCTTGACAGAATTTGAATAGAAATAACATGTATTTACTGTTGATAATGACATTGTCCGACACCTTGGATTTTGACCCATTACGTCATCAAATTACCATAAATTATAGATATTTTAATAGAAATGTAAATTCAAATTACACAGGATGTTAATAATATAGATAAACAGGTGTGGTCTTGTAATGAAACCATGAAATCCTATAATTAAAACTGAAATAGAGAGTAAATTTGGTGAA
Source organism: Branchiostoma floridae (assembly GCF_000003815.2). NCBI lineage: Eukaryota > Metazoa > Chordata > Leptocardii > Amphioxiformes > Branchiostomatidae > Branchiostoma > Branchiostoma floridae. The sequence continues at coordinate 1,667,405 of NC_049983.1, forward strand.
ATATGCCTGTCAGGAACCCACTGCCATGGCAACACAAAAAAGAATAAACTCAGAATTTTTCGCAGAGTTATTGAGAACAATATTTTAGGAAAAGTCATCAAGTTTCATAGTCCTAGCACACGTCGTTCGGTAGTTATATGACGTCAAAGTTGACGCAGACACTTTTATACCCCCCTCCCCCTTGTCTAGAAGGGGTTAAGCCCTGGACGATCGCGATTCAAAATATATCAGACGAAGACAGTTGTTCATCTTTATGGTTATTTGTGTATTTTTGTGTAATATGATATTAGATTTAATTGCGTTTTCTTAGATAGATAGTGTAGATAAACACTATATGTATAACGTTACCTGTGTCTTGATCGAGATAAACCCGCACAACCTATTTTTAGTATAACGTAAATGGTAGACCCTTTGTGTGATTGACGTATGTGAAATCCAGCTCACGTAAGGCGGTCAATGACCCGTCGTCACCCCGATACGACTAGAATCAGCGACCCCAAACATCCCCGGCACTTGTGGTACAGTTGGATTCAATACAGTCCATCAGCAGTAAGAAGAATGAAGAGATTATTGGATAATTCTGAATGCTTCTTGATGATGTCGGAAACAATCCTCCGGACGTTTTTGCACTGCCATGTTGTTTGGCTGATTTTAGCCGAACGACAAAATGGCTCTTTATTTGTCATATATTTTGTGAATGTTTCTGACTGCAATTTGGTAAGCCTGTCCTGAAACAGATTTAAACATATGTTTATTTGATTTCGTTGCTTCATTTGAATCTTTTCTGGCCCGATATTTCTGTTTATTTCATGCTCGCGACTGTATTTCATACCATCTATATTATCAAATCAGTATGACCTAAGCAAACTCATACATTAATTCGCTCACATATAGACACACATACATGCATATTTTCCTAAATGCAAAACACCAAACTTGTTCGACATATCATGGTGCTCAACACTTTCTACATGCAAATATAAATTTTCCTAACACGGCATCTGTAAAAAAAACACAACACGTATTCTCATGTATCAAAAACGTCGCCTAGTACTGTTTATTAGAATTGCATTTTATTAGAACTGTTAAACTCTATGAAAAATATTGATAATGAATAACAGTGCATCCGTCACAGACACACACAAACACGCATGTTCAAGATGCTGAACAAAATTTTTTTCTAGAACATATTTTCTAATCTATGATAAGACGAAAGGAAAACTGGTAAAGGAAAGGGAGGCAAGTAAACTGACGGGGTCGCCATAATTTGCATAAATAGACATCCGAGACGGGAACCGGGGACGTACGGAAATTAAAATAGTACTTACATCGGTCAAACATGATGAACCGTTCATCTATCGATATCGTTGGTTAGTACGTAAACGTATACAGCATAATTTTGTCAACAAGGTGATGCCTGATCTTAAAAGCCAGTGATTGCAGGTCGACTAAGAATTGCAAGGTGACGTTTTTTTGAAAAACTGTTTTTCTGCTTTAGCTTTTAGGTTATGACGTGTGACTTACAAATAAAACGATTTGCCAAATGGTGAAAAATCAAGCAAGCGGCCTGCCCTCAGTGCTGAACACTTTATAGCTATATAGATACATGCGCATTACAAGTACAAAACCATGAGATGCATATTAGATACATATATTCATATACATGCATCTGTGGCCGGTGCTCGATCAACCCTCCCCCACCCATGTGCCAAATCTTAGTTATCTCCCATTATTGTGTATAATCCCTTAACTGTAACGTTTCGAATACCAACATGAATCTTAACCAACAGTACTGGGTTTACTTACACTCATTTTACCCGTGTACATCTTGGACATACAGACATACGTTGTCTTCTAATTACCTCTCATGTAGATCTTTACCAGCATCAGTGGGTCATGGGGTTGTTAGCCCTCATATATATATATATATATATATATATATATATATATATATGAGTCTATATATCCTACACTATAACTCAAAAAACATTACATTTTCAAACATTTAGTAATAGAGGAGAATCCGGAATTCTACCAGGACCTTTAAGTTACCAGAACTTCAGATTAGAACCTCAGATGAAATTGTTTTGGAAAATAGACTGACTCTTTTGACAAGTTACATTTCTATCTAGTCAGTTTCACACAAAGAAGCTGGCAGAAAAAAAATGGCCAATAGCAAGGATGCCAAAAAAATAATGCAACATAGCTAACTCGAAAAAACGGTTGAGAACATTGAGTCACTAACTCATAATGGACTCCATAAGAATTCCAATCTCCCCTAGGAGGATTCCGAATTCCCCTGGATTCCAATCTCCCCTGTGACATATACATAGATATATTCTACTAAGATACATTTAGTACCTGCATCTTGGAAATAATTAAATGTTGCTATGAACAAAAGGCTGCAAATTTTTAAACCTAGTACCTGGCACTCGGCATCTACAGACGTTTCGTTAAAAAAAAGTTTTTACCTGTACGAGCTCTATTCTCAGTTTAATTTGACAATTTAGCTATTCTGTACCAATGCTTCTGACATATTTAGTGTTTCTTTGAAGTGTGCCTTCTAAGGTGTCTGTTTAATGTGCGTTTCAGTGCAGCAGAATAGTCACAATAGTCACACTTGTAGGGTCTTTCTCCTGTATGAGTTCTCATATGTATGGGTAAGTCAGACTTCTTAGCTGTCCTGTACCCACACTCGCTACACGTGTATGGTTTTTCACCAGTGTGCTGTCTTAAATGTTGCTCCAAATTAGCTTTCTGTGCAGCAGAATAATCACACTGGTTACACTTGTAGGGCTTTTGCCCTGTATGGGTTCTCATGTGTACTGATAAGTTAGACCTATAGGCGGCCCTGTATCCACACTCCCCACACATGTAGGGTTTCTCCCCTCTGTGTTTTGCTAAATGTGCGTCCAAAGTGGATTTCTGTGTTGTAGAATAGTCACACTGGTCACACTTGTAGGGTTTTTCTCCTGTATGAGTTTTCATATGTCGGGATAAGTGACACTTGTTAGCTGTGCTGTATCCACACTCCCTAAAAATGTAGGGGTTCTCACCACCACTGTGTTTTGCTAAATGTTGGTTCAAATTAGACTTCTGTGCTGCAGAATAGTCACACTGATCACACTTGTAGGGCTTTTCCCCTGTATGTGTTCTGATATGTGCGTATAAGACGCGTCTACGAGCCGTCCTGTACCCGCACTCCCCACATAGGTAGGGTTTGTCAGCGGTACGTTCAACCACAATGCCTATAGTCTCCTGTACCTGTGAGGTTAATGTACTTTGAGGTTGGGGAAATCTTACGTCACACGTTTCCTGCTGCAGGCCCATGTGTGTTGTCTGGGTCTCCCCGCTGTCACTCTCCTTCCCAGGGTGTTCTTTACAGTCCATCTCATGCCCAGGATGACCAGAACACAGGTCACTAGTAGAAATTTCACAGTTGGACTCTTCCATTTCTGCTCTAACACCGCATATTCCGTCGTTCGGAATGTCATTTTTCTCTGCCTGCTGCCGTCCTGTATTTGTTGTCTGCTCCCAACTGTTGTGAGTCTCGTTCCGAGGATGCCCGGTTAATTGGGTTGTGCCAAAGTAGTCGTAGGTCTCCTGGTCCTCACTGTACGTTTCCTGACGCAGCACATTCTCTTGTTTATCCTGTTTCGCATGCCATTCAGTGTCTCTTGTCTCCTCTTTGATTTGCATCTCGTTTACAGTATCTTCCCCATTAGGTTCTTGATTGGGCGGCAGACACGTGAACTCCGACATGTCTAAAATGGTGGTAAGAAAACACGGATAAGATTTTTTTTTCTTCAAACAAATCTTTTACAAACATTTCACAAAATAGAAATGGGTAAAGAGTCGAAGTAGTGGACCCGTTTTAGGTATTCGGTTGTTTTTTCTAGTTACAAAATCTTTAAGTGATACAACAGTATAGGCCAATGACCTATAGGTTCGATCTAGGAAATAAATATACGCCTGCGGCGGCATATACTGGTATTCCTTTCACAAAACAATTTAGAGGCCGGACAACCATACCAATGTTCATGTTCTAAAACTCAGGTAGGTGATATTTGACAGGATATTTCTGCCACGATTCCCGTTGGTAAGTACAGTCAAACCTGCCCAAGACACGGGGGACCGGGAAAAAACGGTCGATTTGGGCAGGTGGTCGCTGAGAAGAGTATCGACTTAAAACATGCCCGATGCAAACTGTAAATTGTAAATTTAACCCCAAGCTTTTATCGAGCTTTTATCCGATACAGTGTTTTAAAGCTCAATATTTGTACACTAACGTTTTAGACAGTAAGGGAACTTTGATGCTGTCAGTTACTATACAAGCCTTCATGCGTCGCTGTGTTCTTGATCGCCATATCTGAAATAACTACGGTGCACCTTTCGAATTCGATGCCCGGTACGTCCCGATAGCGTACTTACCCACGAGGGTGAATGTACAGTACAGTTGGACAAAAGCATTACACAGATCTTTCTTTAAAAAGTATGAGGCTATATACGTTTCAGCAGTCGTTCACTTCATAATGATATAGATTTAAAAGAAAAAAACTTCTGTAACAACTAAAGTCGAATTTTCTTACAACGAAATTTCCTCTCATATTACAGTAGACTGCCCGATTGACCCACCCATTGACCGCCGCCATCCTTATTTGACTTGACTTGACTTGACTTTATTCAGATCCACTTTTAGCTATCATAATATTGTAATGGCAGTCAAAATCCGACGCAAACTGGCCTATTTTGGGCACAAAATCGCGCTAGTAATCATAGAAAATCGATGAAAACCTCAATTTTGAAAATGATGCGGTCGTTATGGGTCCCGATTTGGGCCGAGGTCGCGTTGGCCAGGTGGTCGTTGAGAAAAGGTCGTTTAATGCTTACGTCAATGGGAAAAAAATCGGGACCGAGAAAAAGCGGTCGAAATGGCCAGGTGGTCGTTGAGAAGAGGTGGCCGATCGGGCAGGTTTGACTGTATAGGCAGCATTGATACCTAAATTTTGCCCACTCACAGTTGTTGACATCTGCACAGACTGTACAATTTGTTAATAGAAGAGTGGACAAGCAAATATACAAAGGAGCTAAGTACTGAGGAGACGCCTCGACCACGTTTATCAGCCTCATTACTCAACATAATGGGTACCTACTGGCTGCAAATACACCCGATCTTACTAATATTATTACTATTATTATTATTATTATAACTGCCGCCAATTTACCAGTAGTTGAAATGCCCCCCTCCCGATCAACTTTACCTATAGAAAACACACTTCTAATTCTAAGTTACCGCTGAGAAAGAACAAACCAGGAATCATAAGCGACAACTACGGGCCTTACCTGTAGGTCTTTGGTTGGTAGCAGTTTTCACGGTTTCTAGAATTCCCTAAAAATCCCGTCAAATCGGAGATGACATCGAAGACGCAAAACAAAATGGCGGATGTCTGGAGGTGGCAAAGGTGAGAGGTTACAAACCTGATATATACCTGACGCTGGGTCAAATCAAAGATCGCGGCATAACACTTTACTCTCGTGGTTTAAACCGTAGTAAAATTACGCTCTACCTCGACTTGTACTTTTCAGATTGTGTCATGCTTTGTCTTCCCAAATCCGATATGAAGGATGATATGCGCAGGATATCATTGCTCAATTTAAATTTAGAATTAATGAAAATGCCAGAGGAAAATGGCCTTATTTAACTAGGATTTAAATAAATGTGCTGTATTTTGCTTAGTGTACACCTATTGTATTTTGAGAAATTGTCTGAAATTCTGAACATATCGGTCGAATTCAATGTTCTTGTCCACCCCTGGGTCGCGGTTAAAAGTAGCAGAAAACAGTTTTTCGCACCAAAGGGAGGAAGTTCAGGGTAGAGTTTACAAGATATGTGAAAATGAGTTTAAGTTCGTCTGCTCGTTCTCCTATTAAAAAAAAAAACAAACTTTTATTTCAAGGTGTTATGCCACCTTAAAGGGTAGCAACTCTGAAGTGTAGGCGGAACGCGCTACACGCTAAATTTGTATAACCAGGCATTAAATTGACCTTTCACCCAACAGTGTCAGTCACCTTTCACCTTTTACAGCTCCAGCCAGACGCTTGCAGGAGGATTGTGCGCAGGTGATAATCATCACTGGAAGCAGGTAAGAACGAGATATGCATACAACATGACTGCATTATTGTGAACTATAGGGGGTAGAGGTTCTTTTCATGGTATGTGGGCAACATCATGCAGAATTGTAAGTCTTTTCGGGGTGACGAAAATGAGTGTGGGGAGGGGGGCGTCTTTACCTTCACATGAACAAAGGAAATTCAAAGCATAATTGTTTTGCCCCATTTCATCTGCCCCTACTTCCTCTCTATCTACTCCAAACAAATAATGAACGGCCCGGTTGCTGTCACCATGGTTACTTGGGTCGTAACAGTCACTCTGTGCTGTTCGGTTACAGATGAACTTTAAATTGCACGACATTTGTACATGGTACAATGTATGGCAACGACTATTACACAAAGTACACATGGCAAGTATCAGGACAAAGCTCATGGGGCTAGATTATGTTTGTGTTAGACTAAACGGGTCTCGCTTAAAACGGCTAGTCTACCCGATCAGGTGAATCTACTCAAGATGCCACTGGGGTCATTTAGTTCTTTGGGAGAGTATACTGTAAAATGGGTAGAACTTTTACGACGGGTGATTTGCTGTGAGCTGTTGGCAATCACAAAGGACATGGGGCTAAAATGACAGAGCTGTAGATTTTGTGACGGTAGAAAAAAAAAAAAAAACTTCTTCTAAATAGATTGTTATCGGTATCATCTTTATAACTTCCTGTCACTGTATAGTGAACGTGGCTAGTATATCAGAGCAAGGACTTGATTAGAGACAGATGTATTTTGTAATTGCAAAACACAAGAAACAGAAAAAAGAAAACAACACCTATTCGTAAATAGATTTTTTAAGGTTTGTACTCTAAAAGAACCCCATAAATTCAGATAATGTAAACCACCAGTGCTGAGTGACATATATATGGTTCTTCCGAAAGAGTCAAATTTTTAAGGGGGGGTCCATTTTAGAGTGGGATGATTTTTTTTGGGGGGGGGGGATGCATAAATTAATTACTGCGAAAGATTTATATTGAACAGCTCACATTTTTGCATAGGGATGAAGATGGATTGAAATCTGATGTCTTTGCTCCCGATCAAATGTCGGCCTCTAGTTCATGTCACTGTAAAGTATATTGAAAACATATCTATTGGGAAATATATGCTTTGTGATTGAAAAGAAAAACAAAAGACTAAAGAACACATAACCGTAAATACCTTGTTAGGTATGACCATGAAAATATTAACATTCTTCTTCTTCTTCCGGTACTGTCCAACTGCTAAGGGATTGGCAATAATTTACATCTGTCGGGTCAAAGGTCGCCACTATTCAGTAGGCTAGAAAGAAGAGAGAGTACAGGCAACCTTTGAGGTGAAAGTGGCCAAGGACGGAGACTGGATGGTGTCTTTGGGCAGGGTGTTCGCTTGCTAGAATCTAGTTTTAATTGGTCCATTTCGTCCTTTCTAATATTTTTTTTTTAAATTTCATTAGGTTCGACATGGCAGAGGAAGGTAATGAGTCTCCTACTACTGTTCCTCAGAACTTCTGTAATGAATCTCCTACTGGACTATTATGTGGCATGGATGCAAGGAAAACCAAAGAACAGCCAATGTCGAGCAAAACCAGTTTGGTCAGTCAACCGAAAGCAAACACTGGAGATAAGCCCTACATGTGTGGGGAGTGTGGGTACAGGGCAGATTATAAGTCTACCCTATCCCGACATATGAGAACCCATACAGGTGAAAAGCCCTACAAGTGTGACCAGTGTGACTATTCTGCTACAATTAAGTCCAGCTTGGATAAACATCTAGCCAATCACAGTGGTGACAAACCCTACATGTGTGGGGAGTGTGGGTACAGAGCAACTCAGAAGTCATACTTATCCCAACATATGAGGACTCACACGGGTGAAAAACCCTTCAAGTGTGACCATTGTGACTATTCTGCTGCAGTGAAATCCTCTTTGGATGGGCATCTAGCAAACCACACTGGTGATAAGCCTTACATGTGTGGGGAGTGTGGATACAGGACAGTTCGGAAATCTCACTTATCCCAGCATATGCGAACTCATACTGGAGAAAAACCCTACAAGTGTAACCAGTGTGCCTATTCTGCAGCACACAAAATAAGTTTGGACCAACATCTAGCCAAACACACTGGTGATCAGCCCTACATGTGTGGGGAGTGTGGTTACAGGACAGCTCGGAGATCTAGTTTATCTCAACATATGAGAACTCATACTGCTGACAAACTCTACAAGTGTGACAAGTGTGACTATTCTGCTGCACAGAAGTTCACCTTGAACCAACATCTAGCTAAACACACTGGTGATAAGCCCTACATGTGTGGGGAGTGTGGGTACAGGACATCTTACAAGTCCAACTTATCCCAGCATATGAGAACTCATGCAAGTGACAAACCCTACAAGTGTGACCAGTGTGACTATTCTGCTGCACAGAAATCCAAGTTGACCCACCATCTAGCCAAACACACTGGTGATATGCCCTACATGTGTGAGGAGTGTGCATACAGCACAGCACAGAAGTGTCACTTAATCCGACATATGAGAACTCATACTGGAGAGAACCCCTACAAGTAGTACAAGTGTGACCAGTGTGACTACTCTACAGCACAAAATTCCACTTTGGACAAGCACTATAAAGCACTCCGGTGAAAACCCTTACATATTTGAAATTGAGGAATGCGATTCAGGGCATATAAACAAACCCATTCATCCAAGCATTTAGTGTTGAATGCCATATAGCTGCAAAAAAATTCACAAACCTATGCGAAACTCTTGTAGAGATGGCAAACTCTTCAACTGACGTTATTATTCGACAACGTCCCATGTGATTGAACATGGCAAGAAGACTTTCGCCGTCGTTTCTTGTAAATTCATCATATCACCTTATGATTGAAATGTACTTCTATTAGTTACTGAATGAAGGAGACCGTTATTGTAGATTTCTGCTCTCACAAGCTTTGTACAGGCCAGGATGATAAAGTTCTCCGAACAATGTAAATGCAGGTACTAGTCCTATTGTACTGTGATGTAAATATTCAGTGCCTATCAATTTTCCCAAGCTTTTGTCACCTTACCGATCAACAAAAATCAATCTTCTTGCTTAAGTCGTCCAACCCCTTTATATATGAAAATGTTGGACAGTTCATTACGGAAAAGAAGTCAAACCCATCAAATAGCTTAAGTAGAAATAGATTTAGATTAGTCGTTATTTCCTTTGGATTATCCATGAGTATCATTTTCCTTCTTCGTTAAGTATGTCTATGTATACCACTACTACTTAATTTAATCTGTATGCAATTAGCCCTCAGGCATGAATTTGCAATAAATATCTCTTATTAATATTAATATAGGGGAAATACGGCAGTGTTCAGAGTGTAGCAATGCCATGCATATACAGATGAAATAAAATAGGGGGAAATTTATTGATATCACGATCCAAACTATCGGATTACTACATTTTGGCTTACGATCTAAAATTTGGGATCATCATCAAAAAATGGAGTACACGATCCAAAATTTGGAATTACAACCCAAAATGTGGGCACAGGATCCGAAATTTAGAATTGCAACATAAAGTTTAGGAACTCGATCAGAAATTTGAATTACAACACAAAATTTAGGAACACGATCCGAAATTTGGAATTACACAATCCAAAACTTGAGATTAGAAAGCGAATTTAGCAACGCGAGCGACAAATGGTTTGTGCCAACTGAACCAATCATAAATCATCATTAACATAATGTTAACAGTATTACATGTATAGTGTATTACATATGCGTATGTTACAATCCGTTTGAAGAAAAACGACCAGATACGAGTCACGTTAAAACGCCATGCAGTCCGCCACTAGAAATCCAAGTCTTCGGGAGCGGTATCGCATCGAGTCACATCTTCAGGAATGAATAGCGTCTTGAGTCACATCTTCAGACAGGAAGAGGGAACGTCTCGAGTCACATCTTCAGCAAGCGGTAGCGTCTTGTCTGACCAAGTTGGTTCCTTCCAAAAGACTCAATGCTGATTTCATATCTGATTTTTTTTGGGGGGGGGGGGAGTGAGTGAGTTATGGGTTGTCACTTGATATCATAATGGCTCTTGAGATAAAGGTTCCTGTTAACCGTATTTTCATTAAGTAAGAGAAACGAAACTTAGTGCACATCTTAGTCAATGAACACTTTTTAATTGTGGTAAGTTTCTCTTGGTTTGGGTAAGGTAGTCAACAGAAATCTTTAATCAACACATTACACATTCGGCAATGAATCCAACTGTCTCTAATATCACACCTTATTCAGTCTTTGCAGGTGTAAAATAGGAACTGTTAGAATTCCAAAAATAAAAATGGACATGTAACCTATGGAGACAAATACCATTATTCAGGCGCAGATTCAGGTCCCTGCATTGATTGCAATTGGGTCAGATCTACATGAATAGATTTTACAACGGACTTTAAAGGCTGCTGTCATTTCTTTTTACTCAAGAAAAAACAATTACATTTGTACAAATGCAAAATAAAAATAAACGTACAAAAACAATAATCTACATAAAAACCAGAGAAACAGATAATGTCAGGAAAAAATTTTATCTTGAAATCAACCCAGTCGAATAAAAAACTTTGGACAAAAATTAATATATTTTAACCTCAAAAAGATATATGGCGTTCTTTACCTTTGTGCCAAATTTCAACTCATTTGAAAAAAAATTGCCGTGCAAAACAAACTTATTTACTTTATGACCCATCGTTTGGTATGATATGAGACAAAGTCATGGCTTTATAATATGACATAAGACAATATCATAGCTTTGGAGACAAAGTCATAATTTTGTGATGTGATAGGGGAAATATCGTGGGTTTGTAATATGAGAGGAGACAATGACATGGTTTTGTGATATGATAACAGACACGAATGACATGGTTTTGTAATATGATACGAGAAAGCAGTCATGGTTTTTGTAATATGATGAGGCAAAGTCATGCCTTTGTAAATTATATTTAGAATTTGGTCATTTAGTTTCGGGGGATAAGTGTACATAGTCAACAGCAATTTATTTCATTTTATCTTCGACACTGTATAGCTTGTTTTCATTTAGTAATGGTTTCGTAATATTTTATGAGGTAAAGTCATAGTTTTGTAATATGACAGGAGACAAAGTCATGGTCACAGCACGAAAACGAATATTTAAGCATACTTTCCGAGATACTTAAATGTAGCCTAAAGGTGGGAAAATATTTCCGCAGAGTTTACGGTATCGTAAAGACAACGGAAACCATGGTTTTACATTTCCGTAACCTTTCCGTATTCGTTAAGGCAGATTAAATACATGTAATATCTTTACATAACCTTTAAGCATCCTTATATGTGCCGTATATGAAACGGGTATTGCTTATGTACAGAAAACATCTACAGGCTTTGAACCGACCATACGTTCACATACAATCAGTTGACCTTCGCCTTTTTTTATTTTCGTGGTTCTCTAAGGTGGAAATTACCAATAGGAGATGATATCTTTTCATTGCCCTTCCGTTACAATTGATCTCATTTACATACTCTTATTAGTATAGGTCTATGGAGACCTCCCCCTTTTATGTATAGGTGCAAAAAAAGATGTCAGAATGGTAGCGTTTATTTTTAAGAAGAGGCATTGCTTTTACCAAATTAAGAGTATTTTCCGCTCAATATACCACATGCGCCGTTCAATAAAGCAGCGGCTTCAAATGAATAGCTCCTGCTGTGTTTGCGTGTTAAGTTTAACCAAGAAAAGAAAATCTCCTCCTGTGTGAAAGCTACATATAACAGATACAATCTTTCCGATGTCTTTCCGTTACATTTGAGCTGACTTTACATAAAAGGGGGGAGGTTTAAGCAAACCTCCCCCCTTTTATGTATAGGTGGAAAAAAGATGTCGGAAAGGTAGCGTTAATCATTACTTGAAGAAGAGGCACTACTTTTACCAAATTAAGAGTATTTTCCGCTCAATATGCCACATGCGTCGTTCACTAAAGCAGTGGCTTCAAATGAAGAGCTCCTGCTGTGTTTGCGTGTTAAGTTTAACCAAGAAAAGTAAATATCCTGTGTGAAAGCTACATATAACAGATACAATCTTTCCGATATCTTTCCGTTACATTTGAGCTGACTTTACATAAAAGGGGGGAGGTTTAAGCAAACCTCCCCCCTTTTATGTATAGGTGGAAAAAAGGTGTCGGAAAGGTAGCGTTAATCATTATTTGAAGAAGAGGCATTGCTTTTACCAAATTAAGAGTATTTTCCGCTCAATATAGTACATGCGCCGTCCACTAAAGCAGCAGCTTCAAATGAATAGCTCCTGCTGTGTTAGCGTGTTAAGTTTAACAAAGAAAAGCAAATCTCGTCCTATGTGAATGCTACATATAAAAGATACAATCTTTCCGATGTCTTTCCGTTACATTTGAGCTGAGGTGGAAAAAAGATGTCGGAAAGGTAGCGTTAATCATTATTTGAAGAAGAGGCATTATTTTCCGCTCAATATACCACATGCGCCCTCACTAACGCAGCGGCTTCGCCTGAATAGCCCCTGCTGTGTTAACGTGTTGAGTTTAACCAAGATAAGCAACATTTACTCCTGGTTAAAACTTACATATAGCAGATACATTTTTTGGAATGTATAGGTGCAAAAAAGATGTCGGAAAGGTAGCGTTAATTATTATTCTTAAAAGAGGCATTGCTTTTACCAAATTACAAGTATTTTCCGCTCAATATACCACATGCGCCGTTCACTAAAGTAGCGACCTTGCCTGAATAACTCATTCTGTGTTAGCGTGTTTGACGAAACCAGGAAAATCAAAATATCCTCATGGGTGAAACATAAATATAACATATGGTATCTTTCCAATGTCTTTACGTTACCATTGAGCTCACTTTACACAAAAAGATGCTATGTACAGGTGCAAGAAAGATGTCGGAAAGGTAGCGTTTATTTTTTCCAGTAGTATCGTATGTTACCGATATCGTTCCGTTACCTTTGCCTTTGAGCTTACTTTTCAGAAAACTCTCTGAACTTTTTTTACAGAGGTGGAGATCGATAGTTACAGAAAAAGATGTTGGAGAGGTAGCGTTGAAAGCAAGGAAATTAAATATTTAACCTCCTTGTTGAAAGGAAACAACAGTCGCCGGGAGCACTGCGTACATGCCCCCGAAGATTGGTGGTCATAATTACGGCGTGTTCCCGTTCAGGGTAAGAGGACTAGTACTGGGCGGCCTGTCCAGTATGTCGCTCGCGGGTGGCTGTGCCTTGCTTGCAGCTTGGCATCCCGACGACATAGCGTCCTCACTACCCGATAACGTATCATGGGAATATAGCGGGTTTGCTGTTTATATAATTTTCCAAAAAAACTTTCTTATCATCTGGAAGAACATTTATTATCTACAAGCAATAATCACGTTCTCCCAGAAAGGCTGGTATTTTCTAGTGTGGTAACAGCTGTGTTTAGCTTAACCTTGGCTAAACAGCGTACAAAGGGGATGGTGTTTTTCAAATTCAAATTTATGCGCCGTCAACTATGAATAACGAACAACGCGGCATTGAATTTCTAATTAGCAGCTGCCAGAAGAGGCCAGTCATGTGATAGGGCGTTATCCAATGACAGACAAAGGTGGGTTTTTTAAACCTAACGAATATGCCATAATTTATAGAAGAAACCAGTTTGCAGGGCGTCTGTTTCGGGACAAGTCAAGAAGGAGCCTTGGACCCGTTTCAACACACGGATTATCGGCGTGGCTTTGCCGCAAATGGATTCCAACGGAACTACAGGACGGAACGGACATAACCATAACCGGACATAACCATAACCGACACTCACGGCTTGCCGGAAACGGAGTACGTATGTTGGAGAGTCTTCAACGGGGCACAACTCAGGGTGAATTCAAGACTGTGTCGTCTTGACCAGCATAAGCTGGTGAGACATGGAGAGCACGGCCTGTTCATCACAAAACAGTACCCGTCTTCGGGAATCTCAGCGGATTTTTTTTCTAATGTGATGGCCAGATGGAACTATGTTGCTTGAAATGACGTCTTTCCAGGCGTATCGCCCGACACTGGACTCCAAATTGTGGACTTAAATGTAGCGGAGATTCGTGCATGGATATTGTACACCGATTGTTCCCTCGGTCGACCAATCCAAGTCCACAATTAGAATCACAAGATAGTTTAGACGGCGAAGCCATAGATACCGGTGTAGGTATGATTCACACCAAATAAGACACGCATACCCGATGCAAAAGTTCCAATTTAAGCCACACAAAACACATAAAGCCTACCTAAAGATGCGGAAAGGTTTAAACTTACGCCGCCTTTACTAAAAATAAATGACAACTATAGTCCAAGGAAAGATCACGGAAAGCGTTCGGATAAGTACGTTTCTGCACTTCTTCACGTGCCTTTCAGGGTGTGTAAACGACACATAAACGTGGGGAAATCGTGACGGAAATCGACTGTAAATGTGGTCAAAAGATCACGGAAAGGTCTTAAGAAACGCGTGCTTTCCGCCCGTATATGTTACGAAAAACTGTCATTAACGACGCCTTTAAGCGTCTAATAGTTGCGGAAAGGCACGTGAAGGAGTGCCGAAACGTACATATAAGTGCATTAAAGGGAATCTTTACGTTCACGGATAGATGTCGTTAAGTTGCGGAAAGGGTGCAGAAAGGTCTTAATAAACGCGTGCTTTCCGCCCGTATAGGTTACGAAAAACTGTCATTAACGACGCCTTTAAGCGTCTAATAATTGCGGAAAGGCACGTGAAGGAGTGCCGAAACGCACATTTAAGTGCCAACGTAAAGGTAACATTAAAGAGAACCTTTACGTTCACGGATAGATGTCGTTAAGTTGCGGAAAGGGTGCAGAAACGTCGCGTTTACGTTGAGTTTAAGCTTGCTTAAATACCAGATTTCGTGCTGTGGGTTTTGTAATATGATAGGAGACTGTCTTGTTCTGTGATATGATCGAACGCATAATTATGGTATTATGATAGAAACAAAGTCGTGGCTTTTTTCTAAGAGAGGTTCTGTGATATAATCGAACGCATAATTATGGTATTATGATAGAAACAAAGTCGTGGCTTTGTTCTAAGAGAGGTTCTGTGATATGATCGAACGCATAATTATGGTATTATGATAGAAACAAAGTCGTGGCTTTGTTCTAAGAGAGTAGTTAAAGTCGTGGTTTTGTAATGTGATAGGAGTCAACATCATGCTTTTGTAATACGATATGAGAATTTAGTGTCACTTGATAAGTGAAGTCAATTTTGAAAATCTTCGATTTGTTAAGTTTTTAAGTTTTTATTCACCAAGAAAGAAAATGAGAACAAAGGACTGTTGGTGGCGATTATGAAGGCATCTCCTTCGCCAGGCGGCGTTAATGGGAGACGATGAGGAATAACAATGGATATCAGCCTTCTCGTGACTCTGTCCAAAGTACGCTCCGTATTGAAATTAGGCCGAACCGACTTTATCTCATGAATGGCATCCTCAGGACACCCCAAAACTAATGCGTGAGGGCGAAAAAAGAAAAATCCAGCAAAAATAAAAACATGCTACTAAACCACAGTACTTAACATCCTGTCCATTCTTTCCTAGGCTTAGATTGTCTTATATTCACCACCAGTAAGACTGTAAGAGACAATCGTCGCCATCTGAATGACATGTTGTATTGCCATTCTTGTTTAAAGAGGGAACAAGGCCTAGGGCGCTGTAACCCAATGCCCAGACAGTGCCCCCCCCCCTTTCCTGGCGAGCAGCTTCTCTTGTAAGCATGAAATTCTGATTGCTATTAAGTGATATGTGGCCACATTATATTTTTTTCTTATTTTGGATAACAGGCTAGGCAAAAATTAATGCGCGCGCGGATTTTATCCATAAAATTGAGTAACTGTGGTCTGATCGAGGATAAGTCAGTAGCTTTTATTTATATTCAAATGAAAGAAGAAGGGTGCAATATTTCTTCCTCTGTACACAACAAGCGTCACTTTTATGCTCCAGCCCGGGCCAATTGCAATTTTTTTCTAAACAAAAACAAAGATTATAAAATCAAGGAAATGGTGACAAGACGCTCTTCACCACTTTTTACTCTCATCACAGGATCAAGTTGCGTGTCACATTTATACCATATTTAGACATGTAAAGAAGAAGTCATATATAGTCAAACGCACTTTTGAGGTTCTCCACTTCTAAGTCCAATAACTCTTGAACGACGTGCCGTAGGGCCACTAAATTTTCAGGACATGATATCGACATGATATCTAAATAGTATTTGACGTTTGACGTTACGTTGACGTAAGATGACGTAATTATGACGTCATCAATTTGATTATATTGGCCGGACCCATGAAAAAGGGTATTCTCAGAAAACTTCAAGTTATACTACAAGTGCAGATAACAGAATAAAAATGTTCATTACGACTTGTATTGCCAATAGCAACATGGATGACGTCATAATGACGTCATGCACATCTAAGATACGAGTTAGGCTCCGCCATATTATATCCACCACCTTGAATTTTTAAAACTCCTTTTTTTGCAACAAATAATCACAAAGGGCAATAGAAATAGACTAAGTTCATTCATTTATACGGTTTTTGATGAAAAAATACCAGGTAGTTACAAATTTTATGGGATGATTAGCTTGTTATTCTTGATCTGGCCATACGGTCCGCCATCTTGGATTTTGGGCTGATGACGTCATCAAAGTAGCATAATTTATGCATATATAATTATGAAAGATATGCTAAATAATATAAGTTTTTATTTATGTAACAAAATAGCAGTAATTCCTAACATATTGTCTGAAATTCCTAACATATCGGTCGAATTCAATGTTCTTGTCCACCCCTGGGTCGCGGTTAAAAGTAGCAGAAAACAGTTTTTCGCCCCAAAGGGAGGAAGTTCAGGGTAGAGTTTACAAGATATGTGAAAATGAGTTTAAGTTCGTCTGCTCGTTCTCCTATTAAAAAAAAACAACTTTTATTTCAAGGTGTTATGCCACCTTAAAGAGTAGCAACTCTGAAGTGTAGGCGGAACACGCGCTACACACTAAATTTGTATAACCAGGTATGAAATTGACCTTTCACCCAACAGTGTCAGTCACCTTTCACCTTTTACAGCTCCAGACAGACGCTTGCAGGAGGATTGTGTGCAGGTGATAATCATCACTGGAAGCAGGTAAGAACGAGATGTGCATACAGCATGACTGCATTATTGTGAACTATAGGGGGTAGAGGTTCTTTTCATGGTATGTGGGCAACATCATGCAGAATTGTAAGTCTATTCGGGGTGACGAAAATGGGTGTGGGGAGGGGGGCATCTTTACCTTCACAGGAACAAAGGAAATTCAAAGCATAATAATTAAAAATTTGTTTTGCCCCGTTTCATCTGCCCCTACTTCCTCTTTATCTACTCCAAACAAATAAAGAACTGGCCAGTCACTGTCACCATGGTTACTGGGGTCGTAACAGTCACTCTGCTCTGTGGTGTTCGGTTACAGATGAACTTTAAATTGAACGACATTTGTACATGGTACAATGTATGGCAACGACTATTACACAAAGTACACGTGGCAAGTATCAGGACAAAGCTCATGGGGCTAGATTATGTTTGTGTTAGACTAAACGGGTCTCGCTTAAAACGGCTAGTCTACCCGATCAGGTGACCGATAAATCTACTCAAGA
Source organism: Branchiostoma floridae (assembly GCF_000003815.2). NCBI lineage: Eukaryota > Metazoa > Chordata > Leptocardii > Amphioxiformes > Branchiostomatidae > Branchiostoma > Branchiostoma floridae. Next base: position 1,685,223 of record NC_049983.1, read on the forward strand.
TGCCACTGGGGTCATTTAGTTCTTTGGGAGAGTCTACTGTAAAATGGGTAGAACTTTTATGACGGGTGATTTGCTGTGAGCTGTTGGCAATCACAAAGGACTTGGGGCTAAAATGACAAAGCTGTAAATTTTGTGACGGTAGAAAAAAAAACTTCTTCTAAATAGATTGTTATTGTTATCATCTTTATAACTTCCTGTCACTGTATAGTGAACGTGGCTACTAGTAGTATATTAGAAACATATATATTTTGTAATTGCAAAACACAAGAAACAGAAAAAGAAAACAACACCTATTCGTAAATAGTTTTTTTTAAGGCTAGATCATGTTAAAGACCAGGTTTGTACTCTAAAAACACCCCATTTATTCAGATAACGTAAACCACCAGAGCTGAGTGACATACTAGTGTATATGGTTGTTCCGAAAGAGTCCAATTTTTTAGGGGGGGGGGTCCATTTTAGAGTGGGATGATGTTGTTTTTGTTGAACAGCTCACATTTTTGCATAGGGATGAAGATGGATTGAAATCTGATGTCTTTGCTTCCGATCAAATGTCGGCCCTTTTTTATCACTTCATGTCACTGTAAAGTATATTAAAAACATATCTATTGGGCAATATATGCTTTGTGATCGAAAAGAAAAACAAAAACTAAAGAACTCATAACCGTAAATGCCTTGTTAGGCTAGACCATGAAAAGTAAACGTTATTTGTTTGCTTGCTAGAATCTAGTTTGAATTGGTGTATCTCGTCTTTTCTAATACATTTTTTTTTTATTCTATAAGGTTCGACATGGGAGAGGAAGGTTGTGGGTCTCCTACTACTGTTCCTCAGAACTTCTGTAATGAGTCTACTACCGGACTATTATGTGGCATGGATGCGATAAAAACCAAAGACCAGCCAATAGCGAGCAAAAAAAGTTTGGTCAGTCAACCGAAAGCAAACACTGGAGATAAGCCCTACATGTGTGGGGAGTGTGGGTACAAAACAGCATGGAGGTCTAACTTATCCCAACATAGGCGAACACACACAGGTGAAAAACCCTACAAGTGTGACCAGTGTAACTATTCTGCTGCACAAAAATCCAGCTTGGCCATTCATCTAGCAAAGCACACTGGAGATATGCCGTACATGTGTGGGGAATGTGGGTACAGGACAGCTCAAAAGTTTATCCTATCCCGACATATGAAAACCCATACAGGTGAAAGGCCATACAAGTGTAACCAGTGTGACTATTCTGCTACTTGTAAGTCCAACTTGGACAGACATCTAGCCAAACACAGTGGTGACAAACCCTACATGTGTGAGGAGTGCGGGTTCAGGGCAGCTCAAAAGTCAGATTTATCCACACATGTAAGGACTCACACGGGTGAAAAACCCTACAAGTGTGACCAGTGTGACTATTCTGCTGCAGTGAAGTCCACTTTGGACAGGCATCAAGCAAAGCACACTGGGGATAAGCCCTACATGTGTGGGGAGTGTGGATACAAGTCAGCTCGGAAGTTTGATTTATCCCTACACATGAGAACCCATAACGGTGAAAAACCCTACAAGTGTGACAAGTGTGACTATTCTGCAGCAAGGAAATGCCATTTGGACCAACATCTGGCAAAGCACAATGGTGAGAAACCATATATGTGTGGGGAGTGTGGATACAGGACAGCTCAAAGGTATAGGTTATCCCGACACATGAGAACACACACAGGGCAAAAACCCTACAAATGTGACCAGTGTGACTATTCTGCCGCAGAAAAAGCCAATTTTGACCGTCATTTAGCAAACCACACCGGTGAAAAACCTTACATGTGTGGGGATTGTGGGTACAGAACAACTCGGAAGCCTGACTTAGCGAAACATATGAGAACTCATACCGGTAAAAAACCCTACAAGTGTGACCAGTGTGACTATTCTGCATTACAGAAAAGTGATTTATACAAGCATTTAGTAAAACATACTGGTGATAAGCCCTACATGTGTGGCGAGTGTGGGTACAGATCAGCTCTGAAATCTACCTTATCCAAACATATGAGAACTCATACCGGTGAGAAACCCTACAAGTGTGACCGGTGTGACTATTCTGCTGCACAGACGTCCGCGCTGAACCAACATCTAGCCATACATACTGGTAATAAGCCCTACATGTGTGGGGAGTGTGGGTACAGGACAGTTAAAAAGTGTCATTTATCAGAACATATGAGAACTCATACTGGTGAAAAACCCTACAAGTGTGACCATTGTGACTATTCTGCTGCAGTGAAATCCAGTTTGGACAGGCATCTAGCACAGCACACTGGTGTACAGCCGTACATGTGTTGGGAGTGTGGGTACAGGACAGCTCACCAGTCTAACTTAGTGAAACATATGAGGACTCATACCAGAAGATAAGCCTGAAAATTAGAGAATAAGCTATCCGACAGGTATGAGAGTGCATGTTCGGTATGACTTGGGTTACGATGTGATGTCACCTATTTTCAAAGTTCTATATCCTTTTCTTCTTTCTATTGAGGCGACCGCTTTCAGCATTTTAAAGATTCTGTAACCTTTAGTTATGTGAAGTTTGCTGGAAAGGCAGTTATGCCGACAGACGCGTGAGTCAGATTTTGGTCTTGAAGATGACCAAATTAATGAAAGATATGGCGACCTCCGCCGGAAAGTCGTTCCAGCCTTTGATAATAAGTGGGGAAATGATATCTGTCGACACAGTGTATTACTTTTAATGGGTTGGGATGTGGTCGAGTGCATATGACGAGAACGCCGGGCTGTCTGACTAAGTTGAGAAATTGTCATGTGACGTGAGCTTCTGTGACATAAATGTAGTTTCTGTGACTCGTTCCTGATATGTAACAACATAACTGCTCAGTGAAAATGGAAAAAAAAAATCTAGTATGATAGTGAATTCCGTTATATTGTCTCTTATGTGGCTGGGTTTTAATATTGTGTCATAGGAGTGAGGAGTAGTCTAGTATGTTGTGTTGTAGTAGTCTTTACACACTGCAGCTGCTGCAATTAGATACCGCAAAAGAGAAAAAAAGGGCAAAAATCTGACATTGGTTTCCAACCTTGTTATGCTGGTCAATTTTATTTCATTGATAAAAAGTCCATTTCAAGTCATCACAAGGGTTCGTAGACACATTTGTAAGAGTTTTAAATTGTTTTGAATAAGAGCAGGTCTAAGCCATAAGATGTTTTAAAAAAATTGATATGGAAATTGGAATCTATCTAAATTCCTATGAACACGATGGTAAAATTTGGCCCCAAATTGTCCAGGTTTCAATTTGGGTATTTAGAACACGAATCATGTTCCATCTGACGTGATCGAACAGAACGCTGACGTGATCGAACAGAACGGGCGTTCTATTGGTGGTCGACCGCAGTCATCCGCAGGTTGTTACAGTTAACACGCAGAAACACCCTTGTTTTCCTGGGTGCCGTGCGTCGGAAGAAAAACTAACATGTTCGCAAATATAAAACGTTATCTGGCAAGCTTAGTTTTGCTGCCGCTAAGTTTGGAAGATGTGACATGTAACAAAGCTGCTGGCGTCATTATTGGTGACCTTGAAAATTGCAAAACTTGTTTACAGTGATATCAATTACTCCATGCCTCTATCGGTGCGACTCGACATACGACCAAACATGGTATTTAAATCGCTTATAAAACGCGTGCAAATCAACTCTTTTAGGAATTAAATAATTAAATTGTAAAAACTAATAGCTCCAGATTTGTGTCTTATTAGGGATTTTTAGAATATGGAGGCAATTTTGAATTACGAGTCTGAAAATATTGATTTTTCAACCTTATCTTGGCTGTAAAAATAGTTCTAAGTACAAGTTGAAAAATTCCTAAGAGAGAAAGTTTAATATTACAATCATTACTCATATGATATAAAAGATTTGGATTTTAAGTCAAATTTAGGACCGATCTAGATATGGTATTTGTTTTTTTGTCCACCAAACATCCTTTCTAAATCAACCAACTAGGCACATTTAAGAAAACATTGAGACAAAACTGTGCAGCACACGTACACGGTAAGATTTGACGTGTACGCACTGCCAGTTTTCATTGAATCTCGACGAGACACGTGCGAGGGGTTGCTTTTCTAACTATCACGATCTTGTAGAAGATGTTTCAGTCACCGTCAGCCCTCCGCGGGGACCGCGCGGGAGCTCCGGTAACCCGATACTCTACGTTCGAATGGGAACTTTTGGGCCAAATTTGACCATCGTGGAATCTCATTATTTGCAATATATTTCAAACATCTATATTATATTGTTACTAAAAGAAGTGTTTACCAATGTTGCATATATTTATCCAAACATACTGCAAATATTTATTCAAACATATGAGGACACATACTGGTGAAAAACCATACAAGTGTGACCAATGTGACTTTTCTGCTGCACACAAAATCAGTTTGGAACAACATCTAGCCAAACACACTGGAGAAAAGTCCTACATGTGTGGGGAATGTGGGTACAGGACAACTCGGAAGTCTGATTTATGCAAATATATGAGAACTCACACGTTTGAAAAACCCTACAAGTGTGACCGATTTGACTACTCTGCTGCAGATAAGTCCACCTTAACCCTATTCAGACGGGGGGGAGGCTTTTGAGGCCCGCGCCCGCTTTGATGTCCTATGAGGCCAGAACGACTTATGATAGAGCCACCAAATTTTGTGAGTTTTCCTAAAATATTGTTTGCAAAAAAAATGAGGAAGTTTGACAAATTTTACATTTTTCATGTTGCCATGGCAACTGTTCGTTGACAGGCAGTTTTGCACAAAATCGCTAATTTTGCTTCTAACAATGTGTTTTTCACGTTTATTTACTATATTACTGCTATTTTGTTACATAAATAAAATCTGATGTTATTTAGAATATCTTTCATAATTAGATACGCATAAATTATGCTAATAACTTGATGTCATCAGCCCAAATCCAAGATGGCGGACGGTATGACAAGATCAGTAGTAACTAGCTTATTATGCCTCAGAAATTATAACTATCTGGTATTTTTTCATCTAAAATCATCGAAATGAATGTATGACAAGGTATGACAAAAAAGCCCGGTCTGAATAGGGTTAAACCAACATCTAGTCATGCACACTGGTGATGCATTCAGCTCTATAAGTGTAGGAACAAGGTAACGCACATTTGCAACTTATCCCAACATATCGAAACTCCCTCAGGTGTAAACGCTTACCTATGTGACCAGTGTTATTTCTGATGCACACAAATCTTCTTTGGACAACCATTGTATAACACAACGGTGAAAACACTACATATTCTGTTATTTCATGTATTTATGTAATGTCTATTGGCCATTTTGTTAATGATTAAAAGTCCGGACATTTTCCTTCTCTCTTCAAGTGCCATCCACTGTAGTTCTATTTTCATTTCGGTAACCATAGCATCCCTGTTGGAGGTTTTTTGTACAGAATGTTGCAGCTCGATTGTGCACCCTTTCCTGTTTATCGTTGTCTTTGTATACGGATCCCATACTATCTTGACCTTTACTTCATGTTTATTACATATAAAGTCACTTTACGTCTCATAAACGTGTGAATTAAGAGGATATAATCTGTCTATATTTTCCCTTTTGGCAGCGTAAAGTTGTCGTAAATACTTATTAAAACTCCCTTAACATTATCAAATGAACCCTATCAATACGGAGTTTGGGCTAGAAGTGCCTGAGCCAATTTTGACGCCGTATAACTGATGAACGACGTGAATTAGGAATACGAAATTGGATTACTTTTCCTTAAAAAAAATGTTGGCATCAATTCTACGAAAAACTACAAGTTTGAAATGCTTCGTGTTTTCATGGCAACGAGTTTCTGACAAGAATACTTTACCAGATTTAATAGATTGAGTTTAGATAATGATGTTTGAAGAGTTTATTGCTGAACCCGACTTTTTTGCTATATCATAAACTTTCCGAAACGTTTCGATAAACCTTTCGTTCTTGTACTGTATCCAATCAAAACTCAGGTCAAAACTCAGAAAAGGGCGGCAGCTAACCAAAACTCAAAACCGAGCGATCTACAGATATACTGTGATAGTTACTGGTAGTTCCAAAATATACACTTAAATCTGACCTGTTAAAGAACAGATCACAACAGCAAATGTAACAATTAGGACCTATATAATCATAGCGAATATAATATTATGCTTATATCAACAGCTGCCATTATAGAACCAAATAAGTAGGCCTAACTTTAATGTACACCATAACACTTAAAAAGAAATTTAAAGGACGACGGTGATATAAAACAAAGTAAAATAACAGTGATACTTTCATATAAGGAACAAGACAACTTTATCTTGATTTTTGAATAAACAAAAACATACAAGAACCCTACAAATACCTTAAAAATTAGCTTTAACATATTGTAGTAAATACATCTACAGCTACAATAGCAAAATGCTACTGCGTGCAGCTGGTAACGTAATACATGATTTAACAATAGGGACCCAAATGAACATAAACTTGTGTCTATCATCTTCTCAACTATCTTAATTGAACAAAGTACGGTCTTTTAAACTCTAAAGCAAAAACAAATTAAACAAAACAAAACAATGCTTATAACAGCAAACTTCGTCAGTATAGTATGTTATTGTAACTTACAAAATAGATAGCTGGATAAGAAACCAAAAATGGATTGTCGTAAACCCATGCCGTCAACTTCAAAGAAAGTGTTGTATAAACCGTAAAGTGTGTTTCCGAGTGTCCCTTCAGATTTTTCAACCGACTGAACATCTGAAATGTACTTTGAAAAAACAGATATATTGTAGAAACTAAATGACTCGAACAAACAAATGTAACATAATCAACCATAAAACCATAATTATAGCAACTCTACCTTTCTGGGAATTTTCTTTCAACTCATACGTTACACTTGCTAACTTCCGTTGTGTCTCCTGCTATCACTACAAAAGATGGCAGTGTAGTTCTTTAGATCAGGTTTATATGACCTGTTATCATTCTGTATCTATCATTCACTGTTACATCACTTTAAACGTTTTTTTCCAGGTGCTGACAGACTAACCAAATAACAATATGTGGTGCCCTAACTAGAGTAGAGGCTATGAAAGCCAGCACGGTATCACTCTCTTGTCATTCTGATGAAGACTTTGTAATAAATGGCGGAAACCAGTAAACCGTTTTGTTTCTGCCGTCATCGTTCTGACGCCTTATCGACCAATATGTGCTTCATGAATAAGCAATGCTTGCAAACAAACTATTGAAACGAACTGTTAAAGCAAATACAATCATTGACCTAAGCAGGTATGACAAGAACCTGATAGAACTAATAAAATTTAACAGTAACTGTAAATTGTTTAAACAATCTTAATATCAGGTACAAGCATATAACAAGAACACGATAATACTAACTCGAAAGTAGTAAATGCAACAGGTTAAACAGTCTTTAGAATTACAAAGGCATTATATGCTGGTGTATCACGGGAACATAATAGCACAAACAATATAGCAGATGTAAATTTTAAGAACACACAGTGGCCAATCGTGGAAAAAAAACTACAACCAACCCACAGGTCCTATCAGTATTTCAAATACAGGTATACCTACAGTGCGAAACTGCATTAAATCTCGAGATACCTACATTTTAAAGGTTGTTCCAAACTGAGTTCAAAATACAGTTAATTACAAAAATTAGATAATATTATATGAAATTCAAAAAAACAAACTAGATGACCCTACACTGTGTTGAAAACAATATGGTTCCAAACTCGAAAGCCGGTAACCTATTTATCTTAAACGTAGTAGCAAATACTATAACATTAACAGCAAAAAAAAATCAAAGCAAATATATCAACTTTGACCTACTATTACATGTATCTGCAAGACATTTATCACTAAAATTCAACAACTAAATACTTACAATATAAATGATATAAAATTAGAAGATGAACGAAAGGACGAATTTAATAACTGAGTAGTATATACCCAAGCAAAATGTTTTAAACAATCATGAGATCTACCAAATAAGATTTTGTATGCAATCCTTCAAATTCGCCACCAGAGAATCATTCTCTCATGTATGTCCACAATCATTGATTTTTCTTACTCGTGAGTCCGCATGTGCCTCTTCAGATTACCCAGCTGACTGAACTGCCTGCTGCACTCCTCGCATTTGTAGGGTTTCTCCCCTGTGTGAGTCCGCATGTGCCTCTTCAGATCACCAACCTGACTGTACTGCCTGCTGCACTCCTCACAACTGTAGGGTTTTTCACCTGTGTGAGATTGCATATGGGTCTTTAAGTGACTAAGATGACTAAACTGCCTGCTGCACTCCTCACACATGTAGGGCTTCTCCCCAGTGAGTACGCATGTGGGTCTTCAGATTACACAGCTGACTGAACTGGCTGCTGCACTCCTCACACTTGTAGGACTTCTCCCCAGTGTGAGTACGCATGTGGGTCTTCAGATCGCTCACCCGACTGAACTGCCTGCTACACTCCTCGCATTTGTAGGGTTTCTCACCTGTGTGAGTCCGCATGTGTTTCTTCAGATCGCCCAGCTGACTGAACTGCCGGTTGCACTCCTCACAACTGTAGGGTTTCTCCCCAGTGTGAGTACGCATGTGCCTCTTCAGATTACTCAGCTGACTGAACTCCTTGCTACACTCCTCACACTTGTAGGGCTTCTCACCTGTGTGAGTCCTCATGTGTTTCTTCAGATCACCAACCTGACTGTACTACCTGCTGCACTCCTCACATCTGTAGGGTTTTTCACAAGTGTGAGCCCGTAAATGTCTGTTCAGCTGGCTTAGATAACTGAACTGCCTGCTGCACTCCTCACATCTGTAGCGTTTCTCTTCTCTGTTAGATCGCAAATCATGGTCAGAATCCGTTTTTGCCTTCCCTCTGACGTCATCCAACCTCTGCACGTCACGTGCGGATGTCATGCTTGTTTATCTAATGGGAGAGAAAACAAATATGATGCATTCATTGTAGAATCTTTACATAAACACGTAAAACTCCCTACGTAAAATTTGGAAAGCTAGCTCCCATTAGAAAACAAACCAAGACAAAAATGTTTAAAAGCATGTTTTGAAGCAATTCTACATGTCACGCTCCCCAAAAAAACTTGACGGTACAAGGATGTCTAAGGTGTAGCAGAAGACAGACGGCCCTGGAGACAGGCCTCCATTTTCATGACTACCTGAACCCATCATTTCATATGGTGGTAGATATAGAACTGCATGTTAGCAATGTAAAAAAAAAATACATGCGAATTATATACTGCCAGTGTAAACACAAAAGATCAGTAATGAACACGAAATGTTTTTGTCCTTCTCCAGTGCAAATTTCACCATCTATGGAAGGTTTTAGATGGTTTAGAACAAAAAAAGGGAATAGAAGTGAGTCAGAGAGATATTTTTTGCACGTCCGGACATTAAGTCTTGGTTCCGGACATTAAGTTTTTTTTTTTTTTTTACTCGGACGTAAACGTTTTTACAAGTCCAATTCCAGTTCGGGGTTTTAGGTAAGCACCACTATACTGTGTATCACAGAGGTAGACAATTAGTACTGTATTACGTATTCAAAAGATAGATACGGTACGATTAGTTAAAACTGATCATATCAGCACTGTCAAAGAAAAGAGTGAACTGTTCTGTCCATTTGTATAACGAGTAAGTGGTTCCCGACTGGCGGTTCAAAGGGCGGTTCAAAGCGCCGGGTTTTCATTATAGCAGGGTTTCCAGAAGTTGCAGCGCACATGCGTGCGGCGTTGGTGTTTTCCGTTCGCGAAGCGATTTCGATTGATCGCCGTGTAAAATCTGGAAAGGCCTAGAACTTCAATCTTACCAGAATCATACGGTAGTATGTAGTATAGGGGCCGTGTTAGTGTAAAAATTTTCAGCAGGGGATAAAAGATATGGCCTTCGGAAAAAATGCCTTGCGAGCCGAGAAAGTCACTTCCGCGTTCTCCTGTTCAAGCGTTCTGCGGGCATGGCGTTGCGTCAGCCTTATTTGCATCTCAGCCTTATTTGGAAGCAACCCATATATGGTAGGATCGGATAGACAAGAAAACAAGCTTCAATTTGGTATGTGTGCAGTTTTTGTACCTCAATCCTAAGGTGATCTGTCAATAGTTTGAAAAATTGGGTGGCGTTTTTCACCACTGATATCTAAACTTCAAAAATGCACAATGTGTGTAACAAGCGTTTTCTAAGCTTTAAAATGATGTATAACATGAGGGGATTTGTTGTGACTTGGCGATGTGAGGCCGGCCTCGAGGGCTCCGTGTGGTGCGCCGAGTCCGGGCGCCGGGGTCTCGGCCCGCCGTGAGTCACGGCCGTATACCCCGGCATAGTTGGGCGGTTCCATAATTATCAAAATATTTGCGTTTTCTACGGAAATTATAGCGTTTTGATACTCATTAGATTGTATGCAGATAATGAGGTAGCCACATACTATAACCACATAAGTGTAGGCATGTTCAGTCACATTTGCAGGTTTGCGACGCAAAACTTTTTTGTTTTCTTTGTCACCAACTTCATCAAAGGAAAAATTATTTGTGAATGTATGTGTCCAATGTGAACATATTTGCGTTGGGATGATGCCTGAAGTTCACTTTTTACATTGTACGATCCAAAAATCAATAACATAGCTAGTTGTGTTTGTTGTTGAATGTGATATCAAGGACACATTGGTTTTTGCTGACATTTCAATGTAATGATTTTTCAGATATGCAAAAGATGCTGCTTTGATAATAGCACCTGAAACATCACAAAAGAAATGGTACAAAGGGGGAATTACAATGTAGCAACCATTCAAAGATGTGCAACTTAGAAGAAGAGCTACCAAGTCTTTTCTACTAAATGTTGTAATTTCAAAGAATTATCAATTGTTGTGCAATTCAGCCAGTTGGCTGCAAATAAACTTGAATAAACCAGTACAATGTCAGTTGATCATAGGTAATATATTTTATATACTTTTGGTCATCATATGTCTTAAAAGTAGCATTTCCTGGTGAAGTATGATAGGTTTGATGGTAAATTTAGAATTAGCAAGTTCAAAACCCTCTAGGAGTGAAGTATGTTGATATCAAATGAACTATATGGAAGATAGTGTGACTTCACATATATATTATGTGTAGACAGGTACTGATGACCTTTGACCTTTTGAGATATGCTACAAATTATCATTTTTGATCGCAAATAATTCCGTAACAATGTCTCAAGAATGTCTGTAATACATTGTATTAAGAGAATCTACTACATATTTCCAATTTGAAATATCTTAGTTATAGGGTGAACAGTTTATTGATTATTGCTCTTCAAAAAGGGTTAGCCACTTTTCCAGCTGTGCCATGCTGAAAAAACTTAATCTTCAGCAGGTTGACCTCACCTGTAGTGAAAGAAAAAGGCAAATAAACACCTTATCTTTACTTGATTGCTACAAAATACTACCTGGACTGTGCAGAAAAAAGTGTTTGAGTAGCACAATGTTTTTACTTTCTTGATTATTGCTAATTAAAAATGCAATTTTCACACCTGGCGCCACACCTACGGACACCGCCCAGCAACTTCGAAAGGCCATATCTCGGGAACGGAAAGTCCGATTTTCGTTCTGTAACTTTCTTTTTTCATGTTTCAGCACCCTCTATCAGGAAATATAAATTTAAAGTCACCGCGAAAACTCAATTTTCCCGCTTCCTACGTAATTTTTTGGAGTGGCCACCAGAACCAGACCCTCCTGGCTGTAAACAACAACTTCCAGGCCTCCAGTAGGCACCCTAGGGGTTGGGGTAATGAGTTCATCACACTCCAGGCTGGCTACAGGGGAAGATCGTCTTCTAAATACTACTAGTAATTTTTTTTAAAAATTACATTTAAATTCATTTAGAGTATTGCCCCAGACATGCATGCATACAAACATGCCAAAAACAGTTACTACTGAATTTCCCCGTGAAATTTGAAACACGCCAGACCTTATTGAACACCAGATGTGTTGGCAGGACGTTTCTTGGCCAGGGGCTGACATGGGAACTTGGTGTATACCTTATGTAATATAACTACCGCATCGACTTTCATACCAGTACAAAAATCTATTACAACGTATGCATTCGAACCGTATACCTTTCTCTCTACAATTGAGATAAATCCTAACACTTGCATTTGTAGGTGTTTTTTTTTAAAGATTCTTTTAAAGAATCCAATAAACCCCTATATTGGGCCCAAGTTGAGTTTTTCCTCATATGCATTCCATCGCAAGCAGCAACAACACAGTCATATTTCTGTCAAATCTACGGATTTACTGAAATCAAAATTCAACAGATTGTTTTACCTGAACAAAGTTGATCCCTAGCCTTGCAAAAAATGCCAGAGGACTGTCTTTAAAGCTGCAAATGTATGGCTTTTTTCGTTCAAAACTGGAAAGAAACTTTTCAATACCGCCCTTTGTATCTTTCTTGGCAAAGAGGAAGTCGCGAAGAGATGACCCGGAAGTACTCTTTGGGTCAAATATTACGTCCTGATTATCCAAATAATCCAGTGTTCACAACGTCGATCATTTAGGTTTTGTTCAGGTGGATAATCTGGTGTCTTTTGCCAGCCAAAAGGTACCCAAATTATGAGTAATGAGGCTGTTAAACGTGATCAAGGCACCTCCTCGAGCAAGGGACCCCCGTTTTACGTCCCTCCCGGAAGACGAGTTCGTGGAAAGCTTCGTGAGGCTACAGCAATCCAGTCGTCCTTGGGTAGGGGACTCCCATCCAAGCACTGTCCGGACCGCGCGTTGCTTAACTTCCGAGATCGAGGGATCCGGTGTACCAACGTGCCACGTGGCCAAGAGACAATACGTCTTTCTTCGAGGCTGATACTGTCTCAGAGGAAACTGCTGCTGAAATATATCTTTTTAATAATCAGAATCGAATGAAGATTCATATCATTAATTCATTCTTGCCGATCGAGTTGCCTTTAACGCTACAATCTGCTTATTTAGGCTATTTTGCTTTGATGATATGGATATCATTCTCTGAGAACCTCAAAATAAAATTGCTAAAAACTGATAACTTGATTATGAAATCTGAGTGGTCAAGAAGGTTTAACAACTTTATTGGATTCCTGGATGTCTAACCTTCCTCGATGCAAGCAAACCCTAACACGATATCGATAATACAAACACTAATTTAAATTAAGCTGACAAAAGTTAAAATGAACAACAAATCTGACACCACTTTAAATGCCTATCTTTATTCTGTTCTTCAAGTTGAACTACACGTTCTAATTTGAAGCTGCCTCCAGTGAAAGAATATACAAATGTACCCCCAAACAATAAGTCATGGAACAAGTCATGGCATTAATTTAAAAACATTGCATACCAGTATATTTGGCACAAGCCTACCATGCTATCTATGCAGTAAGCAAATTGGTATGCAAATTAAATATCAAAATTATCAGCAGATATAGAACTTAATAACAGCATTATACATTGACAAACATATTTTATTTAGCCGGATCAGGCAAAATTTATACTTATCGTAGACTCAATGGCTGATTTTAAAGAGTAGCAGCTACAAGCATAGATCGTTATAAGCTTCTTGAATTAAAAGGATATCCATTATGTCAAAACTTACCAGATACCTATTCAATTTAAGTTGAAAGGAAGTCTATCATTAAACTAAGTACAGGCTTGGATATCTTTGCTTTGAATCTAAGATATGGCGCGATTAATGTAGGCTTCAAATGTTGGCATTTGAATATATAGTAATTTGAAAGTAAACTAATTGCTACCTCCTGTTTTAATGCCAGAACTATCAATGGAATGATGACAAAGTTACAATGAACAAAGATCCATCCAGCCAGACTTTATCAATAACTCTACTTAATTCAATGCAACCCCATTCCGAATAGCTTAATTCCTTTTGCGACCTTCATTTTGCCTGCTCCATACTTAATTCTATATACTGAGATGTATAACTACTAATAGAAAGCTGAACACAGAAAGCAGTTTTAAGGAAGCCCTATGTTATAACTTAAAATGAACGTACATTAATGTTTGACATTATTTGCAACAACGATTGCATAAACATTTTTAAACATATCTAAATAATTCTTCCTTGCATACCCTGAAGTTTACAGTACGAACAAATGTTGCCTAATACAGTGCAATTGTCAACTGTATTGTATGCATACATATGTGCTTAAATTATATTTCTATGTAAAAAAGAAGTCAGCCTTCAACTTGTCACCATCTATAGTTTTACTTAATCATGATACCTGCTTGTAGTATATTCAAATGTCACAAAATGTTTATTGATGTCTGTGGAAACAAGTTCCGATTCCCCTTTTGTTTCTTTTTCAATAATGACTGCTTTCATTGCTAAGTTGTTTCATATTGTCTATTGCTTGCTATCTACAGTCAAGCTATGGTAGAGAAGCTTTGTTGTAGCTGTTAGTGTTACCTTTTTGGCAACTGGTACACTGTATAATGTTGTATAAGGGATGCTCATACAAGTTTTACACAATACCTACGAATTTTACAGAATTCACACAATCAATTACTATGAGACATATGCATGATTTCTAAGGGTTTCTTACGAGTTTTATGCAAACCAATTTTACGTATATTATAAGCACCTTGCTTACACAGACTGTCAGTATTCCCAAAATTTTGCATTAATTCTACAAAATTTGCAGGAATTCTGTAAAAATCTGTATGATTTCCATAAAATCTCTAAGCAATCTGTAAACTTTTATGAATACTTAGGCACCTCTGTTCACAGCTTCACGGTCAACTTGAAGTAATAGCCCAGTTCAAAGATATGTCATATTGACATTCACTACTGTGAAGATACAAAAAGTTGCATGGATGGTCTTTAGGCTGCCTGTTTGCTTACATGGCAAGAGTGGTTCACAATTCATACAATCGTAATATAGTGTTATTACCATATGCTAGCACAAATTTACTATTTGATCGATGAATAACTCACATTTTATTTATGTAACCAAAATTAAATCTATTTTCCACACTAGCAACAGCAATTTTCTCTGTACTCTAATTTCACATGAAATATTCTACATAAAGGACATATGGTTCAAACTAGTTATTGGCAACTCAGTTATCTACATCAAAAACAAGAGAACTTTCAACTGACAACACGTAGCACAACATACTATGTATATATACAAAAATGAAAAACAAAAGAGCTATAACCTACTGTATATATAGGCCTATTAAAAATTTCTATATAGCTGGCATACATCTAAACTACAATTAGGTCCCATTTTAAGAAAACAACTACTGATTCCCCCCATTAGAACAAATCGTCACGGTCGATTCTTCTATCTACAACTGTAACATATGGATCTTTCCACTATAAAAACGGGGGAGTCTTATCTTATATGGCAAGTTTTAATTATCTTGTTGCGACTTCCTCGAAGCAGGTGTCACAGACCCGTACTGGTTTCTTAGAGGAGGGAATTTTGGCAGTCTTGGCCGAACACTCGTTGCAGAAGATATTCCCACAGTGTCGGCAGTGGTGCTGGAAAGCACAATAAATGTTTAGACATACATGTAAATGACGGTTTTGAACCTTACAACAAAATGTCATTGTAATTTCATTCGTAAATAATAGAACTTGTTTGTACTACAATCCCCATACCCAATCAGAGTCAGCGAGCTTGGCACTTTGCGGATTTACTTTCGTCAGACAGTGCAGCAAATTTAGAGTCCAAACTCTGCTATTAAATATCGGTGATTATTCCCTTTTATCACTTTTGCATTCCAACAAATGGCTTACCGAAAATGGATTTAAGTTCCCCGGGATTTAATTTCGCGGTAGTGGGAAAAAGGACTTTTTGCGGTGGTTTTAATTTTGTGGTAGCACCATGTACTGTAGTCTCTCACTGTCATGGAAAAATGTTTGCAGTGGTTTTAAGTTCGCGGTAAAGCTGACACCGCAAAAACCGTGAACATTAATCCAACGCAAAAGTTTCTGCATTTACAGCATTTTCTTATCTTCCAGGTTTGGAGAGTGAGTTTGAACACTATCCATTATTTTCGGATTAGTGCAATGGCATAATTTGCAAGTAAATCCCCCTATGACGAAAGTCATATATGCGGTTGAAATTCATCTATTCAGTGTTATACATTGTAAAATAGAAATACTGTTTTGTACTGCGCTCTACTTGTAGTTTTGTGCTACTTACCAAAACACATCTCATTCATTTATCAAGTTACAAAGTTAAGCCAACCCACACTTTTCTGTGTATAGGGCTGTGCCCTTTTACCTCTCGATAGCGAGTAAGCCACACACATATATAATAGATGCTCTAGTCCACTCTAGGTGGGATGTAAAATCATAACAGGATATCATAGCTATTTGGTTGATAATCCATTGTCAATGTCAACAGTATTTCTTACAAGCGACAATTGCAAGCAACTTACCTTTCTGACGGTGACGGAGAAACCCTTGTTACAGGACATACAGTTGTTCACAGTCTCATCATCTGCCCACTTACGGTTCATGGCCTGGGTTTGTTTGATCTGAAAAGAAGAAATTGTCAAAATGTTTAATGAGGATTCCTTTTGATTTTTCAACTACAAAGAAGTGAGTATATGACTATAAACAGAGCTGAAGCTGACGGCATACCTCAGGCTGTAGCTCAAATTTATTTCTCGCACATCTAACTTACTGATTTTCAAAAGAGTGTCACCTGCAAATTAACGATCACAATGATATGAATTTTGGCAGGCATTCAAAAGAAGGGTAATAGATATATAACAACTATGTTCCAAAACTTTAATTCTGGACCTTATTTCTGGACAAGGCCACAAATTTTAAACCCTCGCAAAGCTCAGTCATACAGTAGACATATATTGGGATACTTCTCTATTGTGATTCCAATGTATGATAGAAGGATACATCAATATTATGTGAAACCCAATGGAAAACACATTTAATACCCATGACCAATTGCTCCATCTACAGAAACAAAAGGACCTGTCAGCCTGTTGTCTGCTATGCTCTCCTCCAATAGGAGTGATTGATTACCATCAAGCTCATGAGAAACACATTGGAATCACAGTCTCTAATTGGAGATTAGGAAACCTTTCGGATATGTATCCTCCAAAGCAAACATAAAGTACCCTCTGGCTAGGGAAAACTGTGCATGTTTCCCCTGAGTTTCGATAATTGAACTGAGCTTTATGAGGGATGTCTATAGCTATATACAATGTACATGTACTTGTCCCACCTGTAGAGACTGGTTCTCCCTGCCCAGCTCCTGCATGGCTGCCTGTGCATCCTCCAGTTTCCTCCTCAGGTCTGCACACTTGTTCCTCAGCTGCTCACACTCGTTCTCACTCGTCAGGCATCTGATCATGCCACAAGAGGTGAGTATGAAAAAAAAAAAGGTTACCGTAGGCAAAAAGGATAGTATTACGTCAATGAAGGTTGGATATCCAGGTGATAAGATACGCCAAAAAAGCAGTTACTTGAACGTAAAAAACTGACCGTTTCCAAAATCATATCCAGTTGCTTATAGTGTCAATAAGTAACTGCTTTTAAGTGTTAAAGGAGTCCTGTTAGATTTTTGAGGCCATGTATAGGGGCAGTGGGTTGTTATTCACTGTGTCTAGTATATAATGGCACGGTATTGGGAGGTGGAGCGCAAAAGTCATATAAAGTGCTTGTCTCAAGCAAGGGCACAACATGTCAAGGGACTCGAACCTAAGACCTCTGTGTTCTGGGCCAAACTCCCTATCTGTTATCTGTTATGCCAACATTGCGTCACTACCTTTGCATGTTATCATTTTATGGTCCACTAAAGTCTTTGATCCCATATCTTCTCTTCATGCATCAAGAAGTCAGGAGAACTGTTTGAACACAAACATGAGTAGCTCAATCCATGGACACACATACCTTTGTAGTAGTGCTCTTCTCTCTTCCTGGTTGTTTTCTATGGTAGCTTCCAACACTGCAGCAATATAAAAATCAGCATGAGAATGAGGTCAAACACCACAAAAGAGCTAACTTTTGTACACTATAAAAACATATTATTGACAGATACATTTGTAGATCATGCCAAAATGTGAAAAATATTTGGCAAGACAGCATAGTTTTTAATGCTATGTTCCTCAGTATAAAAATGCAGCCTACATTCATTTGTGACTACCATATGGACAATGTCCTGCCATTGCGGGAAAACAATTTTGACTTCCAGGTAGACTCTTATATTGTGCTGCTTTCTGGTTACATCAACTTCTCCCTCACATCCTATCACTCTAGATCTACTGTATTCAAATTAGTATGGACATGCGAAAACAGACATTCAGACACAGCATATCTATGAAAAACCCTCCTTATTCAGAAGCAACTACACTTAAAATGAAAAAGAAAAATTGTTATCACATCATATGAAACAGCATTCCCCACCCACCTGCCTTCTCCCCCTGCAGTTCTGTGAAGGCCTTCTCTGCCTCGGCCTTCTTGTTGTTGTTGACCTCCAGCTCCGACCTGAGGGTCCCCAGGTTCTCACTGAGCGCTGACAGCTGTAGTTCCAGACGTGCCTTCTCCTGGTCAGACTCCTTCTGTAGGGACTTCTTAGCTTCTTCTACTGTGGACTGGAGGAAGTATAGGATGGTACTTAGTACTATGTATAGTGTGTGGATTCCTACAACATTACAGAAAACATCTTTGCCTAACAACTATACAGCTGTAGTTCTAGATGTGCCATCTCCTAGTCAGACTCCTTCTGTAGGGACTTCTTAGCTTCTTCTACTGTGGACTGAAGAATATATAGGATAATAAGTACATTACTGAGAACATCTTTGCCTAACTACTATACAGCTGTAGCTCCAGATGTGCCTTCTCCTGGTCAGACTCCTTCTGTAAGGACTTCTTAGCTTCTTCTACTGTGGACTGAAGAATATATAGGATAGTAAGTACATTACTGAGAACATCTTTGCCTAACTACTATACAGCTGTAGCTCCAGATGTGCCTTCTCCTGGTCAGGCTCCTTCTGTAAGGACTTCTTAGCTTCTTCTACTGTGGACTGGAGAATATATAGGATAGTAAGTACATTACCGAGAACATCTTTGCCTAACTACTATACAGCTGCAGCTCCAGACGTGCCTTCTCCTGGTCAGACTCCTTCTGTAGGGACTTCTTAGCTTCTTCCACTGTGGACTGGAGAAAAGTATAGGATGGTAAGTTATATATAGTGTGTGGATTCCTAAAACATTACTGAAAACATCATTGCCTACGTAACAACTAATAGTATACAGCTGCAGCTCCAGACGTGCCTTCTCCTGGTCAGACTCCTTCTGTAGGGACTTCTTAGCTTCTTCTACTGTAGACTGGAGAAAGTATAGGATGGTAAGTTATATATAGTGTGTGGATTCCTAAAACATTACTGAAAACATCATTGCCTAACAACTATACAGCTGCAGCTCCAGTCCATCCTTCTCCTCTATGGTCAGACTCCTTCTGTAGGGACTTCTTAGCTTCTTCTACTGTGGACTGGAGAATATATAGGATAGTAAGTACATTACCGAGAACATCTTTGCCTAACTACTATACAGCTGTAGCTCCAGACGTGCCTTCTCTTGGTCAGACTCCTTCTGTAGGACTTTTTAGCTTCTTCTACTGTGGACTGAAGAATATATAGGATAGTAAGTACATTACCGAGAACATCTTTGCCTAACTACTATACAGCTGTAGCTCCAGACGTGCCTTCTCTTGGTCAGACTCCTTCTGTAGGACTTTTTAGCTTCTTCCACTGTTGACTGGAGAAAGTACATGGTGGTAAATACTATATAATATTTTTATAGTGTGTAGATTCCTCAACATTACCGCAAACATCATTGCCTGACAACTATACAGCTGAGGTGTCCAGCCTAGTCCTGTGGAAGCCAGCTCATGGGAAAGGGAGACAGGGCAGATCACCCCTTACCTACACAGATGTGCTGAGAAGGGACACTGGTCTAGAGGCAGACATCATGGGGAAATCGATGCTTGACAGGGTCTTCTGGTCTGCTACAGTCTTTCAGGTGGCAGGGGAGGAGCGACACCCGACATAAGTCAAGTTAAGTCAATTCAAGCAGCTCCAGACATGCCTTGGTCAAACTCCTGCATGGTCAAACCGCTTCTGTATACTATTAGGGACTTCTTAGCTTCTTCCACTGTTGACTTGAGGAAGTATTTTGCAATGATTATTCCTTTCAGAAAGCAATATGCATCTGATTCAGTGCTATCCTCCAAACCACAGCTGACTGCTGTTTGTACACGACATACGTCAGCTTGTATAGTACAATCAAGTACACTAGCCCAATAGTGTGATTGGCACTAATAAACTACTTTGAGGACTTTTGGATGAGCATGTCAATACCTTACAAATATCAACAACAACCTAATGTAAGTAAAATACGGCCATGTGTAACACAACTACTACAGAGTATCTCCATTATACATTGCAAATACTCATAGATGCATTACATGCACATGTATCTATGAAACCCTTATCATCTACATCTAAAAGTTCCCCCCAAACGATTAAATGTTGAGTCACATATTTAAATTATGACAGCTTTAGAACATTGTTGTGTTTCACAGCAACATGCCCATGTACCTACCAGTCTGTTGGTGAGCTGTGCATTGTCCTGTCGCAGCTGTTCCTGTACCTGTGTGCTGGCCTCCTGCTGGGCTGTATGGTCAGCTTCAAGCTAAGGAAAACATACAAAAGGATAAAAATTGGTGAATTTTTTTTCCCACATTAGACCTTATATTACAAAATTAGATACCCACTTACATGTAGTAGCAGTTCTTGTAATGAATGTTGGACCTAAGGCAATAAATGATAAAATATATCACAAAGAAAAAATGGAACTTTGACAGCCAATACTATCTTTAAAATGTTCAGACACTACCAAATACTGTATTTCTATACATAAAGTGAAGTGCTTTCCAACAAGCTTTCAGCCAGATCCTTCTACATAGGTTTTGAGTTGACCTCAAGCCTTCTGAAGCCATTTGAACAGAAGTCTGACATTAGCAACGGTACATTAGAGACCAGGGTTGTAGTCAGCCTGAAATCATTTTGCATTGAAATCATAGTGAATATCAACCATTTCTCATCTGAGACGGGGTCTAATATCGACTACTGGGTACCATTGCTGACGTCATACCTCATTTCAGGTCATGTGACATACTGTAGGCTTCTGGTCATTTCAACCTGAGAAGGACCAGAGGACTGATTAAAAGTGTGTTGGTATAATTATAAGCTCTTGATCATGTGTACAGAAATACATGAAGCATTAAAAACAAATCTAAAGTTTACCTTTTTCATGCTGTTCTTCTGTTCTTCAAGCTGATTAGTCATCTCCAGTTTCTGGTCGATAAGCAGCTGTTTTGCTTCCCGTTGAGTCTCCAGTTCCTAAGAAATGCAAG
>NC_049983.1:1706742-1718511 GCF_000003815.2 Branchiostoma floridae
CTGCGGACTCGCTTTTAGAGGGTCAAGATTTCAAAATTTCCCCGGACCTACCTTGCGATGCTTCGTGCCTTTGGCGCCAGACACGGGGACGTCGTAGTCTCAAAAACTTGAAACCCTCGTGCTTTTCTAATAGAAATGTAATTGAACCAGCAAATTTGCCCATCAAAATGTAATGCAGGAAATTGTGGCAAAAAAGCGTGGCATTTTCTAAAGATCTCCTGCAAGTCTGCATTCTCACGCCTGCCGGTACCTAAAGAGAGGTGGACGGTCGACTCCGTGCCTCGGAAAAATCAGCATCTCTCGTCGGCGCCCCCCTCCCCACTACAGTTTTGGTTAGTCGAATTGTGCTGTCGTTTTTGTCATTTTCGGCCCGATTTACTGTCAGTTGAAGCTTAGTTATTACCACCACAGAACCAAGAAAAAGTCAAAAATATATGTAAATTGAAAATAGTTTCCGTCAAGCCGCTCAGACCCCAAAGCAATGCGTAGAATAAGGGAGCGGGGCGCGTGCCGCTTCGGGGCGCAAATCTACTAGAAATCCAGGTACATGCTTTTCAGGTTTTGTTTGGATATCAAAACAATGAAATAATTTTAGTCCATAAAAAAAAGTATCAAGCAAATATTTATGCCTCTATGAAGCAGATATGTATCCCTCTATTAAGCAGATAATTTGAGCCATTCAGTTTCCCTTTTTACTAGGGGGTGAGAGATCGCTTCGCGATGAAAATCATGAAAAAGTATGACGCAAAGCACATTTCCAAATGGGAGCGAAGTGATTTATTGGCGTCTTGAATATTTTTTCAAAGTTGAAAGGAGGGGGAGGGCCTAGCAAAAAAATTTTGACTTGGGGGGAGGGCCTAGCAAAAAAAATTTGACCTGAGGGGAGGGCCTAGGAAAAAAATTTTGACCCGACGCTCTGGCAACCGACCCTCCCCCCTCACTAGATGCCGTAGGGTCCCTAAGGTCAATGGAGATTGACCTCAAATTTAACGGGGTAAGTCCTTATAGTTATAGTTAATTCAGTGTTGGAAGTAAAGTGTTAGCAATGTTTTCTACATAGGATATGATTGTGTAGCCTTCGCTTTCACACTGGGTGCATCATACAAAATGTAAAAGTTTGACCAAGAAGACACAAAACACAAAGCACACAAAGTGGAAAAAGATTTGTTTCTTTTCAGTCTATACAATTTGTTGAGTGATATGTTAAATTTTAGATGGCAGAGAGAGAGCGGGGAGAGCACCGTCCCAGTGGAAAGGGGTATTAGGCCATGTTAATATGGATGACATCCTCTGGAAATCTCAAAAAAGATACAATCCGATGAAAAAAAGGAAAAGTCTTGAAAAGAAAAAGTTGCGTTCATTATGATGAAATGAAGTGGTCAGGAAGGTTAAATGAATAACTGAACACACAAAAAATCGTATACTGAAAAATAAGTTCATTTTTGTTCTTTTACATTCTTTCTTTCTTCATGTTCTTTCAAAAATTGTTGCAAACATAAAAATACATGTAATCAAATCAACATGGCCTAATAGTAATACAAAGTGTCAATTTCAATAAAGCAGCATCATGGAACTTGTGATACAATTTGACATTGTATCGGTAATCTGTGTTATGTACTACAGTGGATTCCAATTATTTGTATTATGCCTTTTTGGATAATTCGAGTAATTGTATAGAATTACGAAATCCCAAACCATTTGCCATTCATTCTATTGTTTAAGACATCGCAGAATTGGATAACCCCCCATCTCAAACTTCGGGTTTTGGGATAGAATTGCGCAAGCTTTACATCAAATAATGAAAAAAAATGGGGAAAAATACGCCTAACACTTACAAATTGAGGCAAAAAATAACCAACAACTGTGTGTATGAAGGCATAAAACCAAGAATAGAGCCACAAGGAAGGAAGATTTAATCCAAAAGCTCGCCGATAGCGTTGCGTTGTGACCCGGGCCCGCGAACATTTGTTTGGGCGCCATGTTGTTGTCGCAAGGCATGATGGGCAACAGGGGCGTCAGAGACGGCATTTACGATTTTTGAGCTCCTACATTTTGTATTTCCCTTCAGGCACCGTCTTAACTTGGTGTACTCAACAAAAATGTGTTTTTACTTATCTAGTGCCAAATTATTGAGCTCATTTCGGCTACAATGTGTAGATTTGACTCAATTTTTTTCAGCCCCAAAGACAGAGCTGAATTTGAACCATTCAGTGTAATTTATGGACACAAGTTGTAGACAACAAGGTGAAGAGTTTATCTCTCCAATACCGTTGTTTTAACTCAAAATTATAACATCATTTTCTCCGGCATACAAGCGGAGTCATGTTCGTCTTTGTTTTGGTTTAGTTTTGCCACCAAGGCCAACGCACGGCTGTGCGAGTCAAGCTTATTTTTTCTACATGTGTATTTAGCCACTGATTTGAACTCTTTATTAGATCAAGCATCTCACAGAAATCGTATAGTAACGGAACATATGATTATGTGAAAGTTGTAACTGCAATCTTCTGGCAACCTATATGGGTGTCTGTGTGTTACGTGTGCGTATTGGTTTTCAAAACTACACCCCCTCCCCAACCAACGCTGCTAAAGCTGGTCACATCGGCAACTTCGGACTGTAGAATAGGCCGGATAATTGGATAAAATGCCCTGCCAAATAGGTAATACAATTCCACTGTAGTACAATGTGGTAATAACATTGATACTAAAATTTTTAATATTATGACTCAAAAGTGTTTTCTATTTGTTACATCTCATTACATGCATTACATTTTGCAATGGAGTTTTTGAAACTTTCCAACTATATTTATACACAAATCTTTATCGACACGACAAAAGCACAGCGGCTTTCGTAAAATTTTATAGACTAAGTACACACATCCTTCATACTGACAGCATGTTTTTGTTGCTGTTTATTTCTCCCAGGAATGATCAACATCCTCCATGGTATGGGGCTCCGCTTTCTGGCTCTCGGACATCACACTCCCTTTATGGTAGGCTTCATCCCCTTATAGATATTAATATATGACACCCTTTCAGTCCCTAAAAACTAAAAAAAAACACCTCAAATGCCCTAAACTAAAATCTCATGTACAATCTTTATTGAAAAAAAATTACTACTAACTGTAACAACTCATCTTAGATCTATTCATTGCTGCTGGTTCTAAAGGTCTAGTCTAAGACATTCTTGAATGCATTTAGTACCATTTTGTACATACCTGGTAGTAAGAGATACATTTCCTTGAATGTTATGTGGATTATAATAGAAAATCAGGCTTCTTTTAAAGTGTGTAGCTTTTGGTATTTGCCATAATGATTTGGAAGCATTTGGAAGGCTGTCCTCAAAGTGTTTGCCAAATTGGCAATTTTTACCCAAATGCTCTAATTCCTGGATTTTTTCTCTGAGTCTTTAAAGTTGTTTCTGTAAGTGTTAATGTTCTTTACAGTACTGTAGCGCAGTTGTTGAATCTGTTTATTTTTTACACTGTCGTACCCAGCATGTAGCGCAGAGTCACAACTACCGTAACAGCGAGATGGCGCGCCAGGCTGTCCGAGACTGTGGGTACGAGATCGCTCTCGGCCTGATGCCGCAGTCCATTGGCCCGCTGACGTTCGTCTTCACGGGGTCCGGAAATGTGTCGCAGGTGAGGGTATGAATGTACTGTAAAAATTGGCGATATATATCGATAGGGGGATGGCATTTTCTATGCAGAGACCTCCAATGGCACCAGTAAACTGCCTTTTGTCTGTACTCTGCTATCTCAACCGTCACCATCAGTTCCTGTGGGCGTCGCTACAAAGCAGTTGTCAGCCAATCAGAGAATAGGCCTTTCAGTTTTCACATCTATAAGCTCATTAATATTTATAAGTAGGGCGGTCAGAAACTGATGGTGACGGTTGAGATAGCAGAGTACAGACAACACTGAGGCAGCTTGCTGGCACCGTTGGATGTATCTCCGTTGGAGAATGAGGGAAGTAGGAGGTTTGCTAGACGAGTCAAGTACCAACATTGTATGAAACAATGTGTAAGAACGTATTTTCTGCGTGAGCATGCTCAGAGAAGCAAACTATCCTTGAGACGAGTGATTTGTTGTATTGAAGGCCAAACTCCAAACCATTCCAAAGTTGCTTTCGTGACATGTATATGTAAATCCCCTCTCGCCAATGTAAAGGTAAGTTACGCCCTAACTGTGCTATTAAATCAGGTACAATTTAAAGATCCCTATGTTATATAACATATCATTGTTGCAACATTTTGCCTCCTATTCCTAAAGTAAAAAATTTAAATCTTGCAGCTTGTTTATACTGGTATCTGTTAAAGCATAGAAACCCTTATTGTGGTGCACGCACTCAGCTTATTTTTTTAAATCTTGGATCTTGAACAAACCCTCCAGTAACAAAGTAACAAGTCTAAGTTAATTTTGTTCAACGTTTTGTTTCATTTCTAACGTGGCAACCTACTTTTTTTTTTTACCTACATTTAACTTTTTAAATTACACTACTTCAGCCTAGCCTGTTTTTCAAGAGTTCAAAGGGTACCAACTTGAAGTTAATTATGGTAGATACTACATGCCATGGAGAACTTACTTGAATGAGAACCATGCTGTCTTGTTTCAGGGCGCACAAGAAATCTTCAACGAACTTCCCCACGAGTATGTCCATCCCAAGGACCTCAAGGAGGTTTGTGAAACAGGAGGTAAGATATATTTTCCATCTGAAAGGAAAATATGATGGGTGACCAATGAATTTCCTCAATTTCTGGCACATACCGCATTGAAATTATGTGTTTTTCGGGTGAGATTTTGACAAGATTGGGCTGGTACATGTAGTGCTACATACATCATGCTGTATTCTATATATATTTGATCAGATCTTTGTTGTGATTGCAGATACCAGTCGATGCTATGCTACCGTTCTGAGCCGAAAGCACCACCTGAAGAACAAAGACACAGGCGTATTCTCTGCCGAGGAGTATGAGTCACACCCTGAGAGATATATCTCAACATTTGCACAGGAGGTACATTGTGCATACTTTCAGTGGTACCTGGGTACCATTAGGAAAGTAGTTCGCTCCGGCTTTCATTGTATACTATATAACTGTTGCTTCTAGCTCTGACATTCATTACACATTGTATATATCGCTTCTCTGCTGTTCCGTCTGGGATCCCAGACCACGTTAACATCACAAATCGTCCAAATTTTGGATGCCGGTACTGATTGGTCCCTACACATGAGTGCGTATATCTTCTCCCAGTCAGAAACATACAAAATTTTTCGCGCCAGTGGTGAAGACTTTAATTGAGTCAGTATGAGAAGCAAGGCCAGACTTTAAAGTTGGTCTAGGTTACCCCATGTAGATGTAGTGTATTTTTTTAAGGATTAGAACCTAGGACTTTTGGGTTTTGAGCCAAACACCCTTGCGCTACACAACCACACATTGTCAAGTGCATTTGATTACTAAGCTAAAGGGTTACTCAAGCAACAAGATGTGAGTTTTGAAGTTGCTTGCCATATACTTCATGTTTTACCTTTACCAACGAACCCAAAATGTGCATGAACATGTATCCAGAAATAAAGCTACATGTATGTATGTTTATTATGAGTATCTGTCCCTACAGTACGCTCCCTATGTATCCTGTCTCGTGAATGGAATCTACTGGCCTCCCAACGCACCGCGCCTGCTGACCTTCTCCGACCTTCAGAACCTCCTGAGTCCCGACATGGCGCCCAAACACGTTCCCGAGGGACCGGGCATGCCCAGACTGCCTCACCGTCTGGTTGCGGTGTGCGACATCTCGGCAGACCCTGGCGGTTCGCTGGAGTTTATGACGGAGTGCACCAGTATCGATGTTCCCTTCATTCTGTACGACGCTGAACATCACGTTCTCAGACCGCGCACATCAAGGTACATGTAATATGCAATACTCACTCAAAAGTTGTTGATAGAACAGGGCTTGAAGTACTTTATTCTGCATTACCTGCACTGGTGGAATATTATGGGTTACTCTAATTGTTCTGTTGTGTTGATCCAGAATGTATTATATTTGGAATTTCAATCTGAGATTTTATGCTCTACTTCAATCAGGTCCGGTACAGTAGTTTGTTTTTTCTCTGCACAAACTAAATGACATGATTGTACGTACATTTGTGAAAACCCAATGTGTACTTTTTCTATGACTGTCACACATGACCTTCATCTTGTGATATGTAGTAAGGCCCACTTAGGCCACACCAATTTAATTTCCTGGTTCACGGATTCGCTCGCTCCTATTTTTTGGAAAAAAAAAAATTACCACTCAGCAAATTTTCACCATTAATGAAACCATTCACCAACTTTCTGGTGTAGCAAATTGGCCTTTATATTATAAGCTCCTTAAAATGTGGGTATTATCATTCCAGTTATATTTTTCATTCAAGAAGAATGGGACAAACATAAAAACTGACACTACTGTAATTTTCAACGAACAGGTGCTGTTACTGTACAGTTATTAGAGTTTTTGTACTTTTTTCAAGCTGAAAACTTTTTATTCCTTATGTTTTGGATTAGCCCTTACCTTTACCCCAACCATTTTACAATTTTTACTTTTATTTTGCCCTCTCGCTCCATATTTTTTATGAAAAAATCCGTGAACCAAGAAATTAAATTGGTGTGGCCTAATATATCATTGTATTTAAGATGATAATATAAATCCAGTCCTGTTTTTCAGTCAGCATCAGTTGTACATGTATGCCCTCCTTTCCTGTCTGTTTGCTTTTATCCATAATGGTTGATTCTTTTGTTCAGTCAATTTAAAAGCTATTCCCCTTCCTAGCAGCTTAATCTTTTAAAACAATTTTATTTATTATGAGATATATAAATAAAATTGAATTATGTTTAATTTTTCAACTTTATGAAGCGCAAAAATCTGAATAATACATGATAGATACAACCAATGACATATAAATCAATCTAATAGATGATTTTTTCATCGTTAATCTTCTTCAAATTGACTTAAAAATGATTTAATTTGAATCAGATTTCAAATATGAATAAAATGCTTCCTTTTCTAATGTTCTGCCTAGAAATTGAGTCATATTTCTAGATGAGGCTCAGAACTTACTGATCACTCTTCATCCACTTCATCAATTGCAAACTTTTTCCCCTGCATTTTCTGTAAGCATTTTTTCTTCTTTTCTTTTTGCTGTCTTATACATTATAATGAAGGCATAAGGTCTAACTGTTTTGTGTGCTCTTCCCGTAGTCTGATCACCCCCTACGGTAGCTCGGTCACACTGGCTGACCAGGACTCCAGCGAGTACCTAAGCCGCAGGCAAGCACCGTTCATACATGTGGCTTTATCGCCTTTCTTTGCTGTGCTGTGTGACACCCTTCAATTTAATACATTTTTGCTTTCTACAGCGCCTGTATAAAGAAATCAATTTGAAAGTGATCTTGAAAGTGCATATTGGAGCTTTTGTTTGCACAACCAGTATTGTTTCTTATTTGCTTATCCTTTTTATAGCCTCTGACAGAAGTGCTACTTCTTGCCACTATATATGTTACAGTTTAAAATGTACTAGCTGATGTACAAATGTATAGGTGGCGCTTTTGTTGTCATAACACATTCCAAAAATGTGATCAGGTTACAGACATAATTGGTTGTGAAAAAAAACTCAATACCCTCTGTTCTACCAAGGTGGTGAATTTTTTTTCTGACGATCTCGAACTAGGTAACTAGTTAAGGTAACTGAAAAGTTCCTCCAAATCAGTTGAATCATATTACATGTACACTGGCTGTCACAAAGAAGACAGTTGCTGTGTACAATATTTACATCTTCATTGTACTAGGTAAATTCCCCTAGCTCTTTTGGACAGTCAAGTATAATGAGCATTGGAACATAGCTTAAAGTTTCTTTAGTTTGTAAGGACTGCAACCCTTTCCAGTCATGTGCATGTAGGTTGAGTGACAATGTCAGGATCCAAACTTTCACTTCATTTCATTTTCTTACAATTTCATTATCCTTTTAATAACAATCATGCTCATCTAATTGCTGGCTATCCCTTAACAGCTTGGTGGTTCTTGTAAGAAGAAACTGTTCTAATAGAAAATTGTATCACATACTAAATATTGATTAACAATACTAAAATTAGTTTTGGGAGGTGAGGCAAATTGAATAATGGTCCTGAATAAGTCTCATGTTTATTATAATAATGAGATTACCCTTTCTTTCTTCAATGAAATGACTTCATAACTTCAAGGAAATTGGAGCTATTGAATACTTCATTTTGAGACAGATACTGCCTTTTTTCACAATGTGTGTACTATTAAGAATTATAGAAAAAATGTAGTTATGAATAATATCATAATGATTGTGTTTGACATTATCTATTTTCACAGAAATGGGAGCTAATATTAATACTCTTTATTTTTCAGATTTCTTTTTTTCTCTACAGTAGGACTTGTATTTTACTATTATTAAATATTATGCAAATTGTCTTAAATTATACCCAGTACATGGACTGGTGCAGGTTAGGTGCAGGTGGACACCTGAAATACCTGCACAGCTGCAATTGTACCTGCACTAGCCTGCATAGGCAGGTGGTATTTGAAGCCAGGGGCCATTGTAACAAACAGTTCTTGGTCTGGCAATAATCTGTCCATGAAAGACCACATGGCACATGCATTTATATAGAATGCATAAATTAGGAAGTTCCCCATTCTTCTGACTTTAGATGTTGGCTATCAACTTCTAGGAGCCTGACCAGTGAACCTAGTCAGACTAGTTCAGGTCTTTTTTAACTTAGTTTTAACGTTGTTTTTTTTCTTTTTTGATGATAATACAGTGACAATAATAACGAATAATGTGTATTTCTGCCCTGACGAAGGTTAAAAACTAACAGAGGAGGTCCGCCAACCTGGTAGGACCCACTCAACTTTTTTCTTATATCTGTCGTTGTGCATTCTGCCTGCCTGTGAGGAATGTTAGATTTTAGTGACATTTGGACCAGACCAATGTTATATCATTATTATGATAATGGTCATTGTCTATAGCATGTACAATGCATGGGAGGGGGGTTACTACATATGGAATTAGTTGACAGAGGTAATGCCAATGATGCCACACCAGATATCTTGTTTCTTGGATTTGTGTCGCTATTACGTCATCCAGACCTGTTTGTCTTTTGTATAACATCAAGGAAATGCAGAATGCTAAGATTTAGGTACCAGCAGTTGAAGTTGTCTTGTCCATAGTATTAATTATGTCCGTGTATGAGGGATCTTGTTTTTTGCCTGTTTTGTGTCTTGTGTACTCAAGTAATTTGAATACAGTAGAGTGTCAGGAAGTGAAGGAGGAAAATGGTGTAACTGTAGACAGGCAGTATAGGTCAGATTATAATCCTAAGCAGTAAGACTGCTTCTCAAAAATAGTATAATTTTCAAACCATCATTTCTACAGTCACTGTGCTGGCTTTGTTGGCTTCATTCTAGTAAGTTTTTAGTTACAAGAAACTAATGTCTAAGATATGCTTCATTCATTTGCTAATCTTTGCATAATTGCAATATTAACCTTAACTTCCAATAAGGTACATGTATAGATAAACAAACCCTTAGATAAGTCCAGCTGTTTTATTTCCCAAAGTTACAATAATCATAACCATTTGTAACACATATAGTGGCTGAATGGTATGGATAAGATGTCATCAACTGTCACGATAGACATCTAATGACATTCAGACAAAAGATACAATAATATGTTATGATATCATCATATCAGAGGGAAGACACTTATTTTCCATACTGGTTTATACTAGCGGGTCCTGTATTGTCAAGTTCACGTACCGGTTGGTTTCGAGTTTCAATCAATTCATGTTGTTGCTGTTTATGTCCTTCCTTGTTCAATGTCTATCTGTTTGCTATAGATACAGTCTCTATTAGAAGTTCAATCTATGATTGTTCCGAGTCACTTGGCTTGGAGCAATGGGTGGTGGTAGCCAGTCCCTATATCATAAAACTCAGAGGCACAGTTGCTCACGTTTTCATTTTTTAAGGAAGAACAATTTGTCAGTGACAGTGTCGCTATTGTCTGACCTGATCGTTGCCCATGTGTGAAACGTTTTTTGTCGTTGATATTTCAGTAGTCAATGTGAAATTCTTTGCATTTTAACTCCAACTCTTGTTGCAGTTTTGCTGGTGACGGAGTCTTGGTGTGTTCCATTGACAACTTCCCAGCTCAGCTCCCCCGAGAAGCCACCGACTACTTTGGGAACCTCCTTATTCCGTACGTCTGGCAGATGGTAAGGAACAACATGTCGTCAGTATTCAAATCCTTCCGTATGACCAGGAGAGCTACATTGTAGTTAAAGACTTCCCACACCAGATGGTGCATATAAACAAATTATATATAGAATACAACACTGTGTATTCCTTATCACCTGAGGTACCACAGCCTGACCATGGGTAAGGATCACCCAAAGGCAGTAGGGTGATCCGACCCGCGGGAGGGCTGGGACCAAGGTTGATGCGGAATACACCCTGTTGTATTTTATCCATTTCATAGTTTTCCCTACTGAGAAAACACATGTTTTGATGCGAAATGCGCCAGAAGTTTTGTTGCCCTCAAACAAGCATTGTTACAACAGCAACATCCGAATCAGGTATTGGAATTTTTTACCGTGCCGCACTCAGCGTGCACAGAGTATTTTCAAAATATTTGATGGAAGCCTGTGTGATAAAACTTCAAAGCCTGTGTGATACGGCTTTTTATCATCCGGTCTGGGAACACCTGTATCGAACGTTATCGCGGCCCAGGTACATGTATGAGATAAATAGGGCATGTCTTGGCATTTCTGTAGCCCTGTGCCTTACAGCTGTTGTGCAGTCACTTCAGGGGGGCCCAGTCCACTAGTAGTGGTGTGCATGTTTACCTACCGTGACTTGGCCGAGGATCAAACTCACGACCTACATGTACCATCTCCAAGACAATTTTACACTATCACGACGTGACAATTAGCCTATATGCCTGCATGAACTCAAAGCATGTTGCTGAGGAATAATAATTGCCACTACTATAAAATTACAGGTCAGTTTCTATAATACACATTGACATAACCATGTATAATATGCTAAATATTTTTGCCAAGGTGAGAAAAAAGTCAGAAACAAGTTGGGTGATTTAATTAATCTTTATATTACTTACTTCTGAATCATTGTTTGTGTGTCCCTTCCTCCAGCTGAAGTCCAGGGCTGATGTCCCATTTGAAGAACAAGAAGGGCTGTTCTCTCCCACAGTTAGTGGGGTAAGTCTGCAGTTTATAATGATTACTTTAATTTTGTTACATTTACAGCAATTACTACTCTAGTTCACCTCAAAGTTTCACTCCCTTTCAAGGCAACGTTCTTGAGTGTCATGTGAATGGGCTCTAAATGCAGACAGCCTCATAAGTTTTCGAAAGTCAAAAGGATACAAAAGGACATTTCTCCTGGTCTATTCTTGGAGTATGAAGCACACTGTTTGGCTGTATCCCTGCTTGTTGTTATTATTATTTGGTGGGCCAACTGCCCTGTCTTTGCAGCCAGGGGCTGAATTGTGAGGACCTTGCAATTGGTTGGGCTACATTGCAAGGGTCTGTAATGGTAGTCTGTATAACTTACTATAAGGTCCGCGTATATCGGGTTAACACAGTACTGCTGGGTTCTGGACAAAACATCTTCCAATTGCACCATCCAATGCTTATACTGTACATCTGATGTGCTTTAACTTGATACCAGTGTATCTCCAAGCTTGCAGCGA
>NC_049983.1:1718611-1724267 GCF_000003815.2 Branchiostoma floridae
GTCTTATTTACCCACAGAGGATAAAGGTGTGATAATTACTATATCAACCAGGTCATGGTACTACCAAAGGGAAAATATCGCGGTGGACAAATTGGATTTCACGGGGTAGTTTAAAGTTCGCTGCTGAAGACTTGAAATAAAATAGTCTGAGTATATATATATATATATTATATACTTTCACGGCGGTCATACATTTGCGACAAAAAAGTCGCCGCGAAATCTACAAGCATTCATAAAACATCCACCAACATTTTCCATTTTACAGTAATTTGTTGTTTTGCAGTCACGAACTCAGGCACAAAGTGCAGACAGAGTAATCTCATCTTTGGACTTAACTGAACTTGATTATGAAAAGAGTCGTTTGTACTTTTGAAGAAAAAGGTCGGAACACACCTGGTCTTGGTATCTTGTTGTCCTCAGGGTTCACCAGTGTTTTAGAACGTTACACTGACTCTTAAACTCACTACATAGTTTCCTCATGCTCACTCTGCCGTGAACATAATTGACAGCTTTTTCTCTCGTAAAATGGTCAAAGGAAAAGTAAACTATTCTGTAGAATTGCTAAGAAACAGTAGGAAGACAAACCAAGGTATGGGTGGATGGAGAATTCTTGGTTCTTCAGTTGGAGAACTTCTTGAAGTGTCGAGATACCGTCTTACACAGTTTGTCACTGCTGTGCCCTAGTGGTTGAATGAGGTGGGTTTAATTTTAGACGTGATGTCATACTGCCTATCATTTTGATCTCTTATCATTTTGGTTATGATTTTGTTGTGCATAAGCAAATGTATTGCTTTTGTAGACATGTTGAATCCACTCTATTTGGAATTGAGTATTGTTATTTTGTAGCTTGATCATGTTGTAACATGTATGACTCATCATCATCATCATTTTTCAAAGTGCTTCCTCTGAAACCAGTTGGCAGGAACAGATGTGGCCATCCCAGGAATCAGTCAAAGTAATATTGGTTTAGATATTTTCTTCTCCTTTTACTATTTTGTTAACATTTGATCACTTTCCTCTCTTTACCCAGATTCATCAGATGATGAGGAGCAAGAGGAGGAGGAGATGGGTGATGCCTCAGACTTGTCCAGTGATCGCTTGACACCCCTAACAGAGGAGCCTCCCTCACCACCACAGACAAGAGACACCACCCTGCCGCAGGATGGAGACAATCAGGATGCTGACATGACTGATGAGCCCGGCACTTCTGCACAAGGCAAGTTTTTCCTAGTGATGTTGGGTGAAGCCTTCGGTGACAACATCCTATTTCCTGTATTCCTTTTATAGATTCAAGTATGGATTTGATTTGATATGAAATTTCCTTTTTTCTGCAAGGGTATTTCATCCTTACCTTAAAATGGCAGCAAGCATTAGGCCACAGCAGTAGCCTTTGGAAGTGACTGGGGTCAATAACCTCCGAGTACCTCCTTTGTACAGGAACTGATGAGCAGACTACACAGAGTGTTAGTGGAAGACAGACAGGCACAAGCAGAGGACAGAAGACTACAGGAACTGATGAGCAGACTACACAGAGTGTTAGTGGAAGACAGACAGGCACAAGCAGAGGACAGAAGACTGCTAGCGGTGGAAAGAAGACGGCTAGTGGAGGACAACAGAAACAACAAGGTGATCTAGCATCACTGACAAGACATGTATATACAAAAATGTATACACATCCAAGAAACACAGGTACACAATTTCGTTAAGATTGTATTGATGCACTCCGCTCACATGTAACCATGCTCTAACTATTGTCTGTGATATCTCCAGTTTCCCCATTCGACACCTCCGGCCCAAGAATGTCTATTCAAAAGGTAGCACTTAAGTTTTGTTCTTGGAACGTTCAAGGTGGTCTTCGGAGGAAATGTCAAGATGAAGAATTTGTTTCTAGTCTAGAAGAATATGATTTTGTTTGTCTTCAGGAGACCTGGCTTAAGCCAGGAGAACAATGTAGAATAAAATCTTTTAATTATTTTAGAAGTGATAGGGATGTAAAAAAGACTGCCAAAAGAAATTCAGGCGGGATAGTCATATTGTTCAAAAACAAACTCACCAAAGGCCTTACAAAACTACCATCTAAACACAAAGATATCCTCTGGTGCAAGTTAGATAAGATATTCTTTGGCCTAGAGCAAGATCTGTTTGTCGGCTGTGTGTATTTCTCCCCAGAAAACTCGTCAATCCCAGAAACGAAAAACAATTCCCTATTTGATATCGTGCAAGATGACATATGCAAATTCTCAAATCAAGGTAACGTCATGCTGCTTGGTGATTTTAACGCCAGAACAGCCTCCCTGCAGGAAACAGTAATTGAAGATGATTGTCTAAACCACGATTTCATAGATATAAAAGACATGCCTCATAGGGTTAGCGACGACAAAACAACTAATAGATATGGTAATAATTTAATTGATCTTTGTACAGCAGCCAATCTTAGTATCCTAAATGGCCGAGTTGCAGGAGACTTATCCGGTAAATTTACCTGCCACAAGTACAATGGTTCAAGTGTGGTTGATTACTTCATTGTTAGCTCGGAATTTCTCTCCAAAATTCAGTATTTGAAAGTGAACGACCTTTCTGTGTTTTCAGATCATTGTTTGTTGTCTTGTTCTATTTCGACAAATTATTCACCATACATAAAACAGGTTCAATTCCCGACTCATCCCCTGCCAAGTAAGTACATTTGGGATGATGACTCAAAAGCGAAATTCTCAGACACGCTATGTGATCCATCAACATTGAATGACATACAAAATTTTATGAACAAGTCATTCTGTAATGTAAACAGTGCAGTAAAGGAATTTGCCGGCATAATAACACGTGTAGCGGACAAATCTTTACGGAAAATTACTTTCAAGAACAAAAGAAGAAAGAAAAAGAAAAGTAAGCCATGGTACACCCCATCATGCGCCTCTCTGAAACACAAAATTAACAACTTAGCCTCCCAGTTTTCAAAATGTCCGTGGAGACTTGATATCCGACACACATATTTCTGCAATCTTAAAGTCTACAAGAAGAAAATTAAAACAGAAAAAAGGCTTTTCAACGAAAGACAATGGCACAAGCTAAGCAAACTCAGTAAAGAAAATCCTCAAAAATTCTGGAGAGAATTAAAGCTACAAAAGCAGGATGAAAGTGATCAACAGGACACCGATGATAATATTAACCCCGAAGAGTGGAGAACCCACTTTATAAACTTAAATGACCTCATTGAATGTAGTAAATCCGATAAAGATTTCCACCAACATGTTTACAATGTAAGGCCTGAACTTGTCCAAACGGCTAACAAAAGCACTGACGCACACTCTGTCAATACCGACCCTGCAGACAACATTACAGACAACATTATCCACACGCTAGAAAAACTTACAAAAAAACCGCTAGATTTCGGCATTTCAAATGAAGAAATCTTGCAGGGGCTGCGTAAATTAAAATGCAGCAAAGCGTGTGGAACAGACTCCGTCATTAATGAAATGTTGAAAAATGCTGATACACAACTTATACCGCCATTGCATAAACTCTTTAATATAGTCCTTAGCTCTGGGTATTTCCCACACGAATGGAGCCAGAGTATTCTTGTCCCCATATACAAAAGCGGCAATCCGTCAAACCCTTCAAATTACCGAGGTATTGCCATTTCTAGCTGTGTCGGAAAGTTGTTCACATCAGTACTCAGCAACCGCTTACAACTACTCTTAGAAAACAACAATATTCTGTCCCCCTTTCAATCCGGATTTAGAAAAGACTTTCGGACCAGTGATAATATCTTTGTGCTAAAATCTCTCATTGATAAACAGTTGTCTGTACCTGGAGGAAAACTATACACATGCTTTG
Organism: Branchiostoma floridae; assembly: GCF_000003815.2. Lineage (NCBI taxonomy): Eukaryota > Metazoa > Chordata > Leptocardii > Amphioxiformes > Branchiostomatidae > Branchiostoma > Branchiostoma floridae. The sequence goes on from NC_049983.1 coordinate 1,722,446, forward strand.
TAGACTTCAGAAAAGCCTTTGACTCTGTGTGGAGAAATGGCTTATTCTACAAAGTCTTATCGTCAGGTATAGGTGGCAATTTCTTCAGAATTATACAATCAATGTACAGCAATATAGAGTATTGTGTAAAAACGTCTCACGGCCTTTCAGATTACTTCAGATCTTCTTGTGGTGTGCGACAGGGATGCAATCTAAGTCCACTCCTCTTTAATTTATTTGTCAATGATCTTCCAGCCACATTAACTTCACCATTATGCAACCCTGTAATCCTAAAAGATATCCCCATAAATAGCCTTCTTTGGGCAGACGATCTTGTGCTCATTTCACAAACAGAAAGGGGTCTTCAAAATTGCCTGGAAAGATTAGATGAATTTTGTTCCACTTGGAAACTGTCGATAAATAGAGAAAAAACTAAAATTATGATATTTTCAAAAAATGGAAGAACTTATTGTAATAAACGCTCCCCCTTTCAATCACAAGGACAAACTATAAATTTCACAAACTTTTACACTTACCTAGGAGTAGACATCACACCATCAGGATCATTCCACCGTGCCAATAAACAACTTAGAGTAAAAGCTATGCGAGCATCCTTTAAACTTAAATCATTGCTAGCATCAAATCATAATCCCTCAATATCTCTTGCCCTAGATTTATTCAATAGCCTTGTCAAGCCGATCTTGCTCTATTGCGGGGAAATACTTGGAACAAACGCTCAAGGCAAAGAGCTCATTCTAAAAGGAATAGAGGAACATCCGAATGAAAGTGTTAGAGATACAGTCTCAAACATCATTTCCCCGATACTTGGACCAGGTATAGATATACTTAAGGCTACCCGTGTTGGTAAGAAATCTGATACATCATCTACCCGCCCTGTTCTTGTTCGATTTAGGAAGTATACTGACAAACTGAACATTATATATCAATCAGACGCCCTTAGAAATCAGAATGTAACACCAGAGCAGCCTATTATTTCTTACGAGATTCCCGATCTAGAACATGTACTACTTAACTACTGTAAGATATTACTTAGCGTTCCTAGAAGTTCTGTGAATGCCGCCGTACTGGGCGAACTAGGTATGTTTCCACTGTATATAGACACCCAGACACAACTGATTAAATATTGGCTTCGATTGCACAATATGTCTAATGATAGAATTGTTAAAAAAGCATACGACATTGCTGTTGTACAAGAACATGAATGGATTACACATGTACAAGATATGCTATGCAGGCATGGTTTCCAAAATGTTTGGCTAAACCCTAATGTCGATGCCAAATATTTTGGAAACATGTTTAAGGAACGCCTAAAGGACACATTTCTTTCGAACTGGAGACAAAAGATAAGAAACTTTTATTAGTAAACTGGCAACATACTCGAAAATCAAAACAACCTTCGCTCTAGAAAAATACCTGTTATCAATTCGAAACAGATCATTTACTAATAGCATAACAAAACTAAGGATTGGAGCACATGCTTTGGAAATTGAAAAGGGTCGTCACAAAAATATACCAGCTGAAAAGAGAATGTGTCCCATCTGCAAAGACAGTGTTGAAGACGAATATCATTTCCTGATGATATGCCCTTATTACAATGAAGAAAGGAAAAAGTTATTGACAATGTATAATAACGGAACAACATTACCTAAAACAAGCAGAGAAATATTCGATGTACTTCTATCATGTCCCGACTCCATATCTGTGCACCTAGGTCAATTTATATATAATGCTATGCAAAAGAGAAGTAGTGCCTTAACAATGTGAAATACACTATGCCGCCATAGTTTCTATCTTGCTAGACTAGTATACTGATGTAAGTATT